>NW_025752580.1:0-12321 GCF_021184085.1 Oncorhynchus gorbuscha
TGTTCTAGGCCCTCTCCTATTCTCGCTATACACCAAGTCACTTGGCTCTGTCATAACCTCACATGGTCTCTCCTATCATTGCTATGCAGACGACACACAATTAATCTTCTCCTTTCCCCTTCTGATGACCAGGTGGCGAATCGCATCTCTGCATGTCTGGCAGACATATCAGTGTGGATGACGGATCACCACCTCAAGCTGAACCTCGGCAAGACGGAGCTGCTCTTCCTCCCGGGAAGGACTGCCCGTTCCATGATCTCGCCATCACGGTTGACAACTCCATTGTGTCCTCCCTCCCAGAGCGCTAAGAACCTTGGCGTGATCCTGGACAACACCCTGTCGTTTTCAACTAACATCAAGGCGGTGGCCCGTTCCTGTAGGTTCATGCTCTACAACATCCGCAGAGTACGACCCTGCCTCACACAGGAAGCGGCGCAGGTCCTAATCCAGGCACTTGTCATCTCCCATCTGGATTCCTGCAACTCGCTGTTGGCTGGGCTCCCTGCCTGTGCCATTAAACCCCTACAACTCATCCAGAACGCCGCAGCCCGTCTGGTGTTCAACCTTCCCAAGTTCTCTCACGTCACCCCGCTCCTCCGCTCTCTCCACTGGCTTCCAGTTGAAGCTTGCATCCGCTACAAGACCATGGTGCTTGCCTACGGAGCTGTGAGGGGAACGGCACCTCAGTACCTCCAGGCTCTGATCAGGCCCTACACCCAAACAAGGGCACTGCGTTCATCCACCTCTGGCCTGCTCGCCTCCCTACCACTGAGGAAGTACAGTTCCCGCTCAGCCCAGTCAAAACTGTTCGCTGCTCTGGCCCCCCAATGGTGGAACAAACTCCCTCACGACGCCAGGACAGCGGAGTCAATCACCACCTTCCGGAGACACCTGAAACCCCACCTCTTTAAAGAATACCTAGGATAGGATAAAGTAATCCTTCTCACCCCCCCCCTAAAAGATTTAGATGCACTATTGTAAAGTGGCTGTTCCACTGGATGTCATAAGGTGAATGCACCAATTTGTAAGTCGCTCTGGATAGAGCGTCTGCTAAATGACTTAAATGTAAATGTAAAATGTAATGTTTAGTGCCAGTGTTAATCACAGTGTTTAGTGCCAGTGTTAATCACAGTGTTTGGTGCCAGTGTTAATCACAGTGTTTAGTGCCAGTGTTAATCATAGTGTTTAGTGCCAGTGTTAATCAGTGTTTAGTGCCAGTGTTAATCACAGTGATGTCCACTCCACATACAGTATAATAATTGGATAACATTGACATCCCCAATAAGCTATTCTTCTAAGCCACAATGTTTGCGTTGAGGCAGGCAGCCCAATTCTGATAAATGTTCCATTAATTTACATTTTGACCAATCATATCGGATCTTTTTCAAAGCTAATTTGATTTGTCAAAAGACCAATTACTGAAGAAAACAAATTCAGAATTGGGCTGCCTGTCTCAAGGCAGCAAAATTGTACAAAAAAAATTCTGATTATTAAATATAATATTTAGGATTTAACACACCTTTAGGGATTTGGGGTTTTCTACTTGTGTAGAGTTGAAAGTGTTTAGTCCAACATGGGGGCTGATAGGACCACGCTGCTTTAGAGATACTCTGCTGGAAACACAAACAAATGTATGAAGATATCAGACCAAGCAATTACAGCTAATTCACATTCCTTTAAGTGTTGACCTGAATGCTATTGGCACCAGTCAGATTCTATGAATTCTTAAAATGTTATCATAATTTAACCCCCCCATAAAAACAAATTACTTTGCATACCTTTTCATCCAGAGGCTCACGTGTCACAACGAGCTACGGAGTCTGATTCATACGCAGTGTCTGGAGAAGGGGAGACTTGTGCCCTGAGACGAGTTGACTGAGTGAGAGGGTCACTCACAAAACAGAGGACGAAAACAGAAAAACTATTCCGATCGAACTGCAGTTCCTCACAATAAAATGACAGCTCTAAGAATGTCAGTGGAAGTATCCTTAAAAAAATAAAAATACGTAAAAATAATCTTAGTTTACGGTAGAATAACTCCCTGTTCAAAAAAGGAACATATTGGTAACAGTAAGGCAGGTCTGGATACAGTCTCTAAATCTTTCCACAAAAAAAGGAATATATTGGTAACAGCAAGGCAGGTCTGGATACAGTCTCTAAATCTTTCCACAAAAAAATGAAAAAAAAAAAAAAAATAGCCCACTGATAAAAATAATAAAAATATGATCCATCATAGTAGGTTATTTCACTAATGCTACTACTACATACTCTTAGAAAATAAAACATCTTTGTCTTTTTATTTCTAACAAAAAAAGGATCAGAGGTGCTTCTATAGAGGCTTGTATTTGTAGTGGAGTTCGTTTTCGTCAATGATTACGTCGTAAAATAGTTAAGAAAACAAAAAAGTCTGGCAATAATCTTGCTGTATTCAGTCTCTACAGCAAGACCAGACATCAAAGGTTAAACAGGAAGGAAGGCCAAGGGAATCTGCACAAATCCACGATTCAAAGACTAAACCCTTAATACAAATATATTGTCTCCCTATTTTCACTTAATCCTAAAAATACTAGTGCTACTCCTCCTTGTGTACCAATTTCTGAATTGGTCCAAGAAACGCTAGCGCAGCCCTCCATTAAACATTTAGCTACAGTATATCCCTAATGAATGCACATCTCCGTTAGGCTCGTTGACTGTGTTCTAGGGTGACTAATAGAGTGGAAGTCTACGGACTTCAGGGAGACCTAAAACTAACATTCGGAACCTTTCGCATTCCAAGTGTGATCCAAAGATCAATGTAGCATACAGTCATTTGAAAACACACGTTTTTAAACTGTGAAACTATTGTGATAAAGGCAGCCCAATATATGAAGGTAGAGTTAAGTTATAGCATGCCTTTGCTTTACCTATATGAAAGTCTGTGTGTATTAAGCAGGTAGACCTACTTCAGGACAGAAAGAAAATACTTTAAAACACAATGTCCTCCCTTCAGCTGAGACAGAAAACAACCAGCACAAATAGTCAAGAGTGATGCGGAGTAGCTGGAGCTGGTTGCCAATCTGGTCATTGATTTGTCATTGTAATGTGTGTATCAGTCAGTTTCTGTTTTTCCACAGTTAGGCTACATCCTGTCCAGACTGAAGCACCATCCTGTCCAGACTGAAACTACATCCTGTCCAGACTGAAACTCCATCCTGTCCAGACTGAAGCTCCATCCTGTCCAGACTGAAGCTCCATCCTGTCCACCTGTCCAGACTAAAACTGTCAGACTAAAACTCCATCCTGTCCAGACTAAAACTCCATCCTGTCCAGACTGATTCTGGGTGTTTCTCTCTACCACACAAGTGATCAACAGCCCTTCTTCCTTTTTGGCAAAACTCTTGTTGTCTCTGCTTTCTGCAGTGATTTTAAACAGTTGTTTTGTAATTAGTCCAGAGCCATTCCCAGGTACGAGTCGTCTTCTTGAACTGAGGGAATTTGACTTTTGCAGATTTTCAATAGGCCCCTGATCTGTATCCAGCAAGGATTTGTTAGCATTTCTTCTCAGAACCAGTCTCGACTACAAAGCATTTTGAAAGTTCGGTAAGAATCCACCTCGTGTTGCACTTCATCACATATAACAATATCAATCATTTTTTTTCAGGCAAATGAGAAACTGGCGTTTCACAGCGAGCAGATCAGACTTTTCTTTCCATCTTGTATCCCCCCCCCCTGAGATCTCAGCCAGGAAGTAAAGGAAGTGCTTTTCTTTTCCCTGGCAGATCCATCTCATCTCAATGAGGTTCTACTTGTCTGACAACTTTCTTTTCCTTCTTGGCTATAAACATGTATTTATCCTCATTAAATCCCTTTTTTCCCCTGGTTACTTCTGTCAAGTCTATGGTATTTGGTCTCAAGTGATTCTGCATTGGACCGTCTGGTTATATCTGTGAAGTTGGCTCGGTTTTACTTCCAAAAGGACCACTTTCTGCAGCTGGTAGTGGTGACTGTGGAAGGCTGAATACATTTCCAGTCAGAATATTACTGGGTGTTGATTCATGCCATGATCCATCTTTGATCAAATGCTCTTCAGATGTTCTGACGGTATCTTGGTCTTTGCAGAAATAAACCAGTTTGACCTCAGAGTGTAGATCTGACTCCTCCTCCTTTATGCAGATCTCAGCAGGTCCATTATCCCGGTCAAGCATCGCTGCTTCATCAGTGGAGACAGTTTCAGCTGTCTCCACAGAGATAGTGTCTTTACCATGATGAGGATAAACCAGCCTTGCGTTTTGTTCCATATTTTGTCAGGAAAAATCTAAAAGCACATTTGTTTTTGCTTGGCTTTTGCACACTCGGTATTATGAACACCTCTTTTGAGATTTCTCTTTTCTCACGAGCTCAGATTTGTGTTTCTGAACCATTTGTTTCACTTTACAGCAAATATGCAGTGGAAATAGATTACGTCTCTGATTTTGCAAACTAAAATCAAAATTGTATTTTAGAATATCAATGAGAATGCGCCCACTTTTTTTTTTTTTATGATGGGATTTCATCCCTGCATATTTATGCACCTCAAATATTACACCGTTTGTCAGTAAATTCAATTCCAGTTTCTGTTTAGATGGTTTGGATGTGATATCAAGGTCCAGACCTATTTCCTCACAGAGTGGGTAGCACGCTTTGGCTTTCACCATATTTTTGGTGTGAGACGTCACATTTGATTGGTCCAAGTTGGTAACGTCAATTTGCTTTGTTTCGTCAGTACAAAGTGCAAGGTCAGTTTCATCAGAGATTCTCTCTATTTTGACAAGACGAGGTTCTATTTGTACTACTTCAGAGAAATGGCCTTCCTCGGTCTCCTTGGTTACTAACATGTCCATGTCTTTCTTCTTCCTCATTAAATTCAATCTCCTCCTTTTTGATACTTCTTTCATTTGGTATTTCAGCTCAAGTGATGCTGTAGTGACCTTCTGGTTAGTGGACATCTCCGCAGGGTTCTTTCGTTTGCGTGACTTCTTTAAAAAAACTTCATTTTCAAGTCCCAATCTCCATGTACGTTTTTTACCTGTCTTGCGCCGTAAAACTGCTCTTAACCTTCTCATAATATCTTCGGCCAGCTCAGTTTTCCCACTTTTTAAATCCAAATCAAAATTATGCTCGAGAAACTCACACACAACCTGCTTCCGATTTCCACACACTTGTGAGGCAAAATCAGCCTCAGTGGAGCTCTCTCAGTCTTCTCAGTCTTCAGTCTTCTCAGTCTTCACATGCAGAGGAGAGATCAGGCCCACAACAGGCTCCTCCTTTATGCAAGCGTCAAAAGGTGTAGGATTTGACAAGCTGTTTTGCAAATAGAACTGTGCCCATTTAAGGGAGTATTCCAAAACTGTAACTGTCTTTGGATCAGGAAGGTCAAAGACTTCAGTAGACCTAACAGTGAAATGCTGAATACAACAGGTGTAGTAGACCTCACAGTGAAATGCTGAATTACAACAGGTGTAGTAGACCTTACAGTGAAATGCTGAATACAACAGGTGTAGTCCTCACAGTGAAATGCTGAATACAACAGGTGTAGTAGACCTTACAGTGAAATGCTGAATACAACAGGTGTAGTAGACCTCACAGTGAAATGCTGAATACAACAGGTGTAGTAGACCTTACAGTGAAATGCTGAATACAACAGGTGTAGACCTTACAGTGAAATGCTGAATACAACAGGTGTAGTAGACCTTACAGTGAAATGCTGAATACAACAGGTGTAGTAGACCTTACAGTGAAATGCTGAATACAACAGTTGTAGTAGACCTTACAGTAAAATGCTGAATACAACAGGTGTAGTAGACCTCACAGTGAAATGCTGAATACAACAGGTTTAGTAGACCTTACAGTGAAATGCTGAATACAACAGGTGTAGTAGACCTTACAGTGAAATGCTGAATACAACAGGTGTAGTAGACCTTACAGTGAAATGCTGAATACAACAGGACCTTACAGTGAAATGCTGAATACAACAGGTGTAGTAGACCTCACAGTGAAATGCTGAATACAACAGGTGTAGTAGACCTCACAGTGAAATGCTGAATTACAACAGGTTTAGTAGACTTTACAGTGAAATGCTGAATACAACAGGGTAGTAGACCTAACAGTGAAATGCTGGAATACAACAGGGTAGTAGACCTCACAGTGAAATGCTGAATACAACAGGTGTAGTAGACCTTACAGTGAAATGCTGAATGACAACAGGTGTAGTAGACCTTACAGTGAAATGCTGAATACAACAGGTGTAGTAGACCTCACAGTGAAATGCTGAATACAACAGGTGTAGTAGACCTTACAGTGAAATGCTGAATACAACAGGTGTAGTAGACCTTACAGTGAAATGCTGAATACAACACGTGTAGTAGACCTTACAGTCAAATGCTGAATACAACAGGTGTAGTAGACCTTACAGTGAAATGCTGAATACAACAGGTGTAGTAGACCTTACAGTGAAATGCTGAATACAAACAGGTGTAGTAGACCTTACAGTGAAATGCTGAATACAACAGGTGTAGTAGACCTTACAGTGAAATGCTGAATACAACAGGTGTAGTAGACCTTACAGTGAAATGCTGAATACAACAGGTGTAGTAGACCTTACAGTGAAATGCTGAATACAACACGTGTAGTAGACCTTACAGTGAAATGCTGAATACAACAGGTGTAGTAGACTATACAGTGAAATGCTGAATACAACACGTGCAGACCTTACAGTGAAATGCTTACTTACAAGCCCCTAACCAACAATGCTTTAAGAAGTTAAGAAAAATAAGTGTTATGTAAAAATAGATAAGTAAAAAAAAAAAAAAAAGTAATAGCAGCAGTAAAATAACAATAGCGAGACTATATACAGGGGGCACCGGTACAGAGTCAATGTGGAGGCTATATACAGGGGTACCGGTACAGAGTCAATGTGGAGGCTATATACAGGGGTACCGGTACAGAGTCAATGTGGAGGCTATATATACAGGGGGTACCGTTACAGAGTCAATGTGGAGGCTATATACAGGGGTACCGGTACAGAGTCAATGTGGAGGCTATATACAGGGGTACCGGTACTGAGTCAATGTGGAGGCTATATACAGGGGTACCGGTACTGAGTCAATGTGGAGGCTATATACAGGGGTACTGGTACAGAGTCAATGTGGAGGCTATATACAGGTACCGGTACAGAGTCAATGTGGAGGCTATATACAGGGGTACCGGTACAGAATCAATATGGAGGCTATATACAGGGGTACCGGTACAGAGTCAATGTGGAGGCTATATACAGGGGTACCGGTACCGGCTCAGGACCTCAGACTTGGGAGAAGGTTCCCCATCCAACAGGACAACGACCCTAAGCACACAGACAAGACAACACAAGAGTGGCTTCCGGGGACAAGTCTCTGAATGTCCTTGAGTGGCCCAGCCAGAGCCTGGACCTGAACCCAATCGAACATCGCTGGAGAGACCTGAAAATACAGTGGAGCAAAAAGTATTTAGTCAACCACCAATGGTGTTATTTTCCACCATAATTTGCAAATTAATTCATTAAAAATCCTACAATGTGATTTTCTGGATTTTCTAATTTTGTCTGTCATAGTTGAAGTGTTCCTATGATGAAAAAAGATGAGAGGCCTGTAATTAAGTGGGAGAACTTGCACAATTGGTGGCTGACTAAATACTTTTGCCCCACTGTATATATAATAGATATATCTAGGTTAGCTTGACATGGTGTAATTGACTCAACACAAACACATAACACTTCAGATGTCTTATTGAGTCATTAAAATCAGTTGTTATTTCAATTCAGGAAGTAAACCAAATTCAATTCCAACATTTTCCCAACTGAAAAGCATTGAAGAACATTTGAATTGCAGTGTATTTCCTGCATTGACACCCAACCCCTGTTTGGTAAACAGAAAAAAAATGTCAGCACTAAAAAGAAGGTATGTAGGCTACTATGGCTCTAATATGTGTAATTAATACTAATAATATACTTACGGGCTTCAAACTCACTGAGGAGCAACAGCCTCTGACTGTAAACGTTCTGTTGTGACTTTATGGACATAACACACACAAAGCAGAAACATTTAGGGTGGAATAGCCAAGAGTGAAAGTCATCCGGTATTGTCCGGTAAAAACAAATAATCACCACAGTAAAACTTGAACCTGTCACAATAATTCAGACCATTATTTAACATTACGGCATGTCAGCTGCAGGAAAATGAGCGAATTCACTTTAAAACGGGCGCTATACACTTCTAAACTGCGGTTAGAGAACAACATTTTATTCACCCCAAGGTGGAGATAAGTGTTTGAGACGCATGTACAGCAGACTGGCAGCATCAATTCAGGCGACAGGTGGACTTAATGACAAACACCTTCAGGTTTTACGTAACCGGCGTCTCTTTCCATCAGCGCACTGTTTGGATGATGGAATGATTCTGTGATTGGACAAACGTGTGCGGGAAGCCAACGGGAGCACCTTTTGAAGTGGTTGACCAATCAGATGAAAACATCATGACTGGTTGTATTTATGCCACATTAAAGGGCATGATAAAGGTTATATGAACATTCTTTACTAGATCCTACAGAAATTATACTAAATTAATAGGGATTTTTATATACAATTCTCTGGTTAGACCCATTTTTCTCATGCACGCGCACACACGCTGAGGTTCTTCATGGGTCTAAAAAAGTTGGACCTGTTACGAAACGGACCTGGTGCTTTCCCGCGGACCAGATATGCATAAATTAAAAAGTTTAAAATATAGGAGACCTGTTCCGAACGGACCTGGGGCTTTCCCACGCGGACCAGATATACATAAATTAAAGTTTAAAATATAGGAGACCTGTTCCGAACGGACCTGGGGCTTTCCACGCGGACCAGATATGCATAAATTAAAAAGTTTAAAATATAGGAGACCTGTTCGAACGGACCTGGGGCTTTCCCACGCGGACCAGATATGTTTAAAATATAGGATACCTGTTCCGAACGGACCTGACAACTTTTTTAAAGCTACTTCATTAACCGGAGATAATAAGGGCGCGAGAGGTTCTAGCAGGCCTCTTTGACGGCATCAAACGAGGAGAAACTAGTTAAGCCAGATAACGTCAGCTCGCTAGGCTAATTAAGGCTGCAGAGCACGCGCTTTCCAATCCTACAGATAACAATCCTCCATTCAGAGTATCAAGTAGCAGTATACCTGTTGGCACTTGGTCGTTGTAGCCTAACTTTTAATGACATAATTTTAATTCCATCTTCCATTGATTAGATATCTCCTAACTTTTAGTATGTTTCTTTTACATCAACGAGGGAGCGTCAGAACACATCTACAGTGGCTTCAGAAAGGATTCAGACCCCTTGATGTTGTTGCCTTACAGCCTAATTCTAAAATGGATTCAAGAGTATTTTTCCATCATCAATCTAAACAAAATACACCATAATGACAGAACAAAAACACATTTTAGAAATCTTTGCAATATCACATTTACATAAGTATATTTGAAATCAGGAGTAAGAGGAAATCTTCCAACCAGGAGTTCTGGGAATTTTGGGAAAGTTGGGAATTTTGCAACCCTCAGTTCAGACAACATAAAATGGCTCAGACGTTGCTGGAGAAAACCATTGACAATCTTATACCACCATCGATGGCCAAAAGATAATATGAATTAGCTTGGGTGTGGGTCAGTGGGAGAATCTCAATTGCATTCATTGACTTCTCGCGTCCTTCTCGAAACCCATTGGAGGAGTCAGAAGTGCGGAAAGTCTGAATTTCTCATGTACAATTGAGATATATTTAATTGACCAACTCCCAGGTGAATGTATTGATATCTTTTGGGCAAACGATGTTGGTATAAGACAGTCAATGATTATTCCAGCAACGTCTGGACCAATTTATTTTGTCTGAACTGAGCCGTCACGATAGTGAATTAGATAATGGTTGTGTCGCCACCTGGTGGTGACAGTTGGTTCTTTATCTTTATATAATAGTGATCTCTGCTGCCGTCTTCTGGACAGACGATATTTTAAAGTCGTACATTGGAGTGTGAATTGTTAGTTGTGAACGTGAATTGACTAGAATTAACATAAAACTCACGATTGTGGTGTAACAAAGCAAAGTGACAAAACATACCCACTGATAGGCTACATGAAATGTTGAAAGAGCGAATCACATAGGTTTCCACTCTTAAGATGCACAAACTCCACCACAAAAATGCCAAACAGTGTAAATGCAGATTTTATTTTATTTTTAATGACCATTGAATTTCAAACGTGAACGTGACTCTATTTCCTGTGACCTCACAACCAGTCTCAGTAGTCAGTCCAACTGGTGAGGAGGGAGTCTGATGAACATTGTGTTCCTGTTGAGTTCAAAGACGACCAGTCTGAAAGTAGAGTCTGTTGAACATTGTGTTCTTCTTGAGTTCAAAGACGACCAGTCTGAGTAGAGTCTGATGAACATTGTGTTCCTCTTGAGTTCAAAGACGACCAGTCTGAGTAGTCAGTCCACTGGTGAGGAGAGTTGAACATTATGTTCCTCAAAGATGACCAGTCTGAGTCAGTCACTGGTGAGGAGAGTCTGATGAACATTGTGGTCCTGTTGAGTTCAAAGAGACCAGTCTGAGTAGTCAGTCCCACTGGTGAGGAGAGTCTGTTGAACATTGTGAGTTCCTGTCCTGGTAAACATTGTGTTCTGTTGAGTTCAAAGATGACCAGTCCTGAATAGTCAGTCCCCGTGGAATGTATTGTGTTCCTGTTGAAAAACAGTCTGAATAGTCAGTCCCACTGGTGAGGAGGAGTCTGGTGAACACCAGTCTGACAGGAAAGTCAGTCCCACTGGTGAGGAGGGGCTGTTGAAGGTGAGTTCAAAGATGACCAGTCTGAATAGTGTCCCACTGGTGAGGAGAGTCAACATTGTGTTCCTGTTGAGTTCAAAGATGACCAGTCTGAATAGTCAGTCCCACTGGTGAGGAGAGAGTCTGTTGAACATGTTGAGTTCAAGGATGAATAGTCAGTCCCACTGGTGAGGAGAGGTCTGTTGAACATTGTGTTCCTGTTGAGTTCAAAGATGACCCTTTCAGTTTGGTCTGTTGGGTATTGTAAATAGTTCAGGATCTGTGGAATGGTTGAAAAACAACCATGAAGAAATCAACGAAGGCTGAGAAGGTGTAACAGTGGTGTCCAACATCCTCAGGGCAGGTCCACATGTTGATGCAATCAACATTCTGGAGGGTGGTTAAATATTATATATATATTTATTTGTACCTTTATTTAACTAGGCAAGACAGTTAAGAACAAATTCTTATTTTCATTGACGGCCTGCCGGGGAACAATGGTTAACTGCCTTGTTCAGGGGCAGAGCGACATATTTTGTACTCTTGTCAGCTCGGGGATTTGAACTTGCAACCTTTCGGTTGCTTAGTCCAACACTCTAACCACTAGGCTACACTTCGTGATTAGTGCCAGTGTTAATCACAGTGTTAATCACAGTGTTTAGTGCCATAGTGTTAGTTCCAGTGTTAATCATAGTGTTTGCCAGTGTTAATTAGTGTTAATCACAATTAGTGTTAATCACAGTGTTTAGCCAGTGTTAATCACAGTGTTTAATTCCAGTGTTAATCACAGTGTTTCCAGTGTTAATCACAGTGTTTAGTGCCAGTGTTAATCACAGTGATGTCCACTCCACATACAGTATAATAATTGGATAACATTGACATCCCCAATAAGCTATCTCTTCTAAGCTGGCCGCCCAACAACCTGCCCGCTTGACCCTATCCCCTCCAGACCATTTCCGGAGACCTCTCTCACTGCCCGTCATCAACTCATCCCTGACCGCTGGCTACGTCCCTTCCGTCTTCAAGAGCGAGAGTTGCACCCCTTCTGAAAACCTACACTGATCCCCCTCCTGATAAACAACTACAGACTCATCCCTTCTTTCTTTTCTCTCCAAACTCTTGAACTAAGCATCCTGGCCAGCTCTCCCGCTATCTCTCTCTGAATGACCTTCTTGATCCAAATCAGTCAGGTTTCAAGACCAGTCATTGGTCAACTGAGACTGCTCTTCTCTGTATCACGGAGGCGTTCCGCACTGCTAAAGCTAACTCTCTCTCCTCTGCTCTCATCCTTCTAGACCTATCGGCTGCCTTCGATACTGTGAACCATCAGATCCTCCTCTCCACCCTCTCCGAGTTGGGCATCTCCGGCGCGGCCCACGCTTGGATTGCGTCCTACCTGACAGGTCGCTCCTACCAGGTGGCGTGGCGAGAATCTGTCTCCTCACCACGCGCTCTCACCACTGGTGTCCCCCAGGGCTC
>NW_025752581.1:0-12321 GCF_021184085.1 Oncorhynchus gorbuscha
TCAGTCAGTCCCTCTTTCCTCCCTCACTCCGTCCCTCTTTCCTCACTCCGTCCCTCTTTCCTCACTCCGTCCCTCTTTCCTCACTCCGTCCTTCTTTCCTCACTCACTCCGTCCCTCTTTCCTCCCTCACTCCGTCCCTCTTTCCTCCCTCACTCCTTCGCTCTTTCCTCAGTCAGTCCCTCTTTCCTCACTCCGTCCCTCTTTCCTCAGTCAGTCCCTCTTTCCTCACTCCGTCCCTCTTTCCTCAATCAGTCCCTCTCTTCCTCCCTCACTCCATCCCTCTTCCCTCAGTCAGTCCCTCTCTTTCCTCCCTCAGTCCATCCCTCTTCCCTCAGTCAGTCCCTCTTTCCTCAGTCAGTCCCTCTATCCTCCCTCACTCCGTCCCTCTTTCTCACTCCGTCCCTCTTTCCTCCCTCACTCCGTCCCTTTTTACTCACTCCGTCCCTCTTTCCTCCCTCACTCCGTCCCTCTTTCCTCACTCTGTCCCTCTTTCCTCCCTCACTCTGTCCCTCTTTCCTCCCTCACTCCGTCCCTCTTTCCTCCCTCACTCCGTCCCTCTTTCCTCCCTCACTCCGTCCCTCTTTCCTCAGTCAGTCCCTCTTTCCTCACTCTGTCCCTCTTTCCTCAGTCAGTCTCTCTTTCTTCCCTCAGTCAGTCCCTCTTTCCTCAGTCAGTCCCTCTCTTTCCTCCCTCACTCCGTCCCTCTTTCCTCAGTCAGTCCCTCTCTTTCCTCCCTCACTCCATCCCTCTTTCCTCAGTCAGTACCTCTCTTTCCTCCCTCACTCCGTCCCTCTTTCCTCACTCCGTCCCTCTTTCCTCACTCCGTCCTTCTTTCCTCACTCCGTCCTTCTTTCCTCCCTCACTCCGTCCCTCTTTCCTCCCTCACTCGTCCCTCTTTCCTCCCTCACTCCGTCCCTCTTTCCTCAGTCAGTCCCTCTTTCCTCACTCCGTCCCTCTTTCCTCAGTCAGTCCCTCTTTCTTCCCTCACTCCGTCCCTCTTTCCTCAGTCAGTCCCTCTTTCCTCCCTCACTCCGTCCCTCTTTCCTCACTCCGTCCCTCTTTCCTCACTCCGTCCCTCTTTCCTCACTCCGTCCTTCTTTCCTCACTCACTCCGTCCCTCTTTCCTCCCTCACTCCGTCCCTCTTTCCTCCCTCACTCCTTCCCTCTTTCCTCAGTCAATCCCTCTTTCCTCACTCCGTCCCTCTTTCCTCAGTCACTCCCTCTTTCCTCACTCCGTCCCTCTTTCCTCAATCAGTCCCTCTCTTCCTCCCTCACTCCATCCCTCTTCCCTCAGTCAGTCCCTCTCTTTCCTTCCTCAGTCCATCCCTCTTCCCTCAGTCAGTCCCTCTTTCCTCAGTCAGTCCCTCTATCCTCCCTCACTCCGTCCCTCTTTCTCACTCCGTCCCTCTTTCCTCCCTCACTCCGTCCCTCTTTCCTCAGTCAGTCCCTCTCTTTCCTCCCTCACTCCGTCCCTCTTTCCTCAATCAGTCCCTCTCTTCCTCCCTCACTCCATCCCTCTTCCCTCAGTCAAGTCCCTCTCTTTCCTTCCTGTCCATCCCTCTTCCTCAGTCAGTCCTCTTTCTCAGTCACTCTCTTCTCTCCCTCACTCCGTCCCTCTTTCCTCACTCCGTCCTCTTTCCTCACTCCAGGTCCTCTTTCCTCACTCCGTCCTTCTTTCCTCCCTCACCCAGTCCCTCTTCCTCCCTCACCCGTCCCTCTTTCCTCCCTCACCTTTCCTCTTCCTCAGTCAGTCCTCTTTCCTCACTCCGTCCCTCTTCCTCAGTCGTCCCTCTTTTTCTTCCTCACTCCGTACCTCTTTCCTCAGTCCAGTCCCTCTTCCTCCTCACTCCGTCCCTCTTTCCTCACTCCGTCCCTCTTTCCTCACTCCAGGTCCCTCTTCCTCACTCCGTCCTTCTTTCCTCACTCACTCCGTCCCTCTTTCCTCCTCACTCCGTCCCTCTTTTTCCTCCCTACCTCCTTCCCTCTTTCCTCAGTCAATCCCTCTTTCCTCATAGTCCCTCTTCCTCAGTCAGTCCCTCTTCCTCACTCCGTCCCTCTTTTCCTCAATCAGTCCCTCTCTTCCTCCTCACTCCATCCCTCTTCCTCAGTCAGTCCCCTCTCCTCCTCAGTCCATCCTCTTCCCTCAGTCAGTCCCTCTTCCTCAGTCAGTCCCTCTATCCTCCCCTCACCTGTCCCTCTTCTCACTCCGTCCCTCTTTCCTCCTCAATCCGTCCCTCTTTCCTCCCTCACTCCGTCCCTTCTTTACTCACTCCGTCCCTCTTTCCTCCCTCACTCCATCCCTCTTTCCTCCCTCACTCTGTCCCTCTTTCCTCACTCTGTCCCTCTTTCCTCCCTCACTCCGTCCTCTTTCCTCCCTCACCGTCCCTCTTTCCTCCTCACTCCGTCCCTCTTTCCTCCCTCACTCAAGTCCCTCTTCCTCACTCTGTCCCTCTTTTCCTCCCTCACTCCGTCTCCCTTTTTCCTCCCTCACTCCTCGTCCCTCTTTCTTCCTCAGTCAGTCCTCTTTCCTCAGTCAGTCCAGTCTCTTTCCTCCTCACCGTCCCTCTTTCCTCAGTCAGTCCCTCTTTCCCTCCCTCATCCGTCCCTCTTTCCTCAGTCAGTCCCTCTTTCCTCACTCTGTCCCTCTTTCCTCAGTCAGTCTCTCTTTCTTCCCTCAGTCAGTCCCTCTTTCCTCAGTCAGTCCCTCTCTTTCCTCCCTCACTCCGTCCCTCTTTCCTCCCTCACTCCGTCCTCTTTCTTCGTCCCTCTTTCCTCACTCAGTCCCTCTTTCCTCAGTCAGTCCCTCTTTCTTCCCTCACTCCGTCCCTCTTTCCTCAGTCAGTCCCTCTTTCCTCCCTCACTCCGTCCCTCTTTCCTCAGTCCAGTCCCTCTTTCCTCACTCCGTCCTCTTTCCTCACTCCGTCCTTCTTTCCTCACTCACTCCGTCCCTCTTTCCTCCTCACTCCGTCCCTCTTTCCTCCCTCACTCCTTCCCTCTTCCTCAGTCAATCCTCTTCCTCACTCCGTCCCTCTTTCCTCAGTCAGTCCCTCTTTCCTTTCCCTCTTTCCTCAATCAGTCCCTCTCTTCCTCCCTCACTCCATCCCTCTTTCCTCAGTCAGTCCCCTCTTTCCTTCCTCAGTCCATCCCTCTTCCCTCAGTCAGTCCCTCTTTCCTCAGTCAGTCCCTCTATTCCTCACTCCGTCCCTCTTTCTCACTCCGTCCCCTTTCCTCCCTCATCCCTCTTCCCTCAGTCAGTCCCTCTTTCTTTCCTTTCCTCAGTCCATCCCTCTTCCTCCCTCACTCTGTCCCTCTTCCTCAGTCCCTCTTTCCTCAGTCTCGTCCCTCTTTCCTCCTCACCCGTCCCTCTTTCCTCCTCTCCGTCCCTCTTTCCTCCCTCACCAGTCCCTCTTCTCACTCTGTCCCTCTTTCCCCTCTTTCCTCCCTCACTCCTTCCCCTCTTCTCTCCCTCTTTCTTTCCTCAGTCAGTCCCTCTTTCCTCACTCTGTCCTCTTTCCTCAGTCAGTCCCTCTTTCCTCCCTCACTCTGTCCCTCTTTTCCTCCCTCACTCGTCCCTCTTTCCTCCCTCACTCCGTCCCTCTTTCCTCCTCACTCCGTCCCTCTTCCCTCAGTCAGTCCCTCTCTTTCCTTCCTCAGTCCATCCCTCTTCCCTCAGTCAGTCCCTCTTTCCTCAGTCAGTCCCTCTATCCTCCCTCACTCCGTCCCTCTTTCTCACTCCGTCCCTCTTTCCTCCCTCAATCCGTCCCTCTTTCCTCCCTCACTCCGTCCCTCTTTACTCACTCCGTCCCTCTTTCCTCCCTCACTCCATCCCTCTTTCCTCCTCACTCTGTCCCTCTTTCCTCACTCTGTCCCTCTTTCCTCCCTCACTCCGTCCCTCTTTCCTCCCTCACTCCGTCCCTCTTTCCTCCCTCACTCCGTCCCTCTTTCCTCCCTCACTCCGTCCCTCTTTCCTCACTCTGTCCCTCTTTCCTCCCTCACTCCGTCCCTCTTTCCTCCCTCACTCCGTCCCTCTTTCTTCCCTCAGTCAGTCCCTCTTTCCTCAGTCAGTCCAGTCTCTTTCCTCCCTCACTCCGTCCCTCTTTCCTCAGTCAGTCCCTCTCTTTCCTCCCTCACTCCGTCCCTCTTTCCTCAGTCAGTCCCTCTTTCCTCACTCTGTCCCTCTTTCCTCAGTCAGTCTCTCTTTCTTCCCTCAGTCAGTCCCTCTTTCCTCAGTCAGTCCCTCTCTTTCCTCCCTCACTCCGTCCCTCTTTCCTCCCTCACTCCGTCCCTCTTTCCTCAGTCAGTCCCTCTTTCCTCACTCCGTCCCTCTTTCCTCAGTCAGTCCCTCTTTCTTCCCTCACTCCGTCCCTCTTTCCTCAGTCAGTCCCTCTTTCCTCCCTCACTCCGTCCCTCTTTCCTCACTCCGTCCCTCTTTCCTCACTCCGTCCCTCTTTCCTCACTCCGTCCTTCTTTCCTCACTCACTCCGTCCCTCTTTCCTCCCTCACTCCGTCCCTCTCTCCTCCCTCACTCCTTCCCTCTTTCCTCAGTCAATCCCTCTTTCCTCACTCCGTCCCTCTTTCCTCAGTCAGTCCCTCTTTCCTCACTCCGTCCCTCTTTCCTCAATCAGTCCCTCTCTTCCTCCCTCACTCCATCCCTCTTCCCTCAGTCAGTCCCTCTCTTTCCTTCCTCAGTCCATCCCTCTTCCCTCAGTCAGTCCCTCTTTCCTCAGTCAGTCCCTCTATCCTCCTCACTCCGTCCTCTTTCTCACTCCGTCCCTCTTTCCCTCCCTCAATCAAGTCCCTCTTTCCTCCTCACTCCGTCCCTCTTTACTCACTCCAGTCCCTCTTTCCTCCCTCACTCCATCCCTCTTTCCTCCCTCACTCTGTCCCTCTTTCCTCCTCTGTCCCTCTTTCCTCCCTCACTCCGTCCCTCTTTCCTCCTCACTCCGTCCCTCTTTCCTCCTCCTCAGTCCTCTTTCCTCCTCACTCCGTCCCTCTTTCCTCCTCTGTCCCTCTTTCCTCCCTCACTCCGTCCCTCTTTCCTCCCTCACTCCTTCCCTCTTTCCTCCCTCACTCCGTCCCTCTTTCCTCAGTCAGTCCCTCTTTCCTCACTCTGTCCCTCTTTCCTCAGTCAGTCCCTCTTTCCTCCCTCACTCTGTCCCTCTTTCCTCCCTCACTCCGTCCCTCTTTCCTCCCTCACTCCGTCCCTCTTTCCTCCCTCACTCCGTCCCTCTTTCCTCAGTCAGTCCCTCTTTCCTCACTCTGTCCCTCTTTCCTCAGTCAGTCTCTCTTTCTTCCCTCAGTCAGTCCCTCTTTCTTCAGTCCCTCTTTCCTCCCTCACTCCGTCCCTCTTTCCTCAGTCAGTCCCTCTCTTTCCTCCCTCACTCCATCCCTCTTTCCTCAGTCAGTACCTCTCTTTCCTCCCTCACTCCGTCCCTCTTTCCTCACTCCGTCCCTCTTTCCTCACTCCGTCCCTCTTTCCTCACTCCGTCCTTCTTTCCTCCCTCACTCCGTCCCTCTTTCCTCCCTCACTCCGTCCCTCTTTCCTCCCTCACTCCGTCCCTCTTTCCTCAGTCAGTCCCTCTTTCCTCACTCCGTCCCTCTTTCCTCAGTCAGTCCCTCTTTCTTCCCTCACTCCGTCCCTCTTTCCTCAGTCAGTCCCTCTTTCCTCCCTCACTCCGTCCCTCTTTCCTCACTCCGTCCCTCTTTCCTCACTCCGTCCCTCTTTCCTCACTCCGTCCTTCTTTCCTCACTCACTCCGTCCCTCTTTCCTCCCTCACTCCTTCCCTCTTTCCTCCTCACCTCCTTCCCTCTTTCCTCAGTCAATCCCTCTTTCCTCACTCCGTCCCTCTTTCCTCAGTCAGTCCCTCTTTCCTCACTCTGTCCCTCTTTCCTCAATCAGTCCCTCTTTCCTCCCTCACTCCATCCCTCTTCCCTCAGTCAGTCCCTCTCTTTCCTTCCTCAGTCCATCCCTCTTCCCTCAGTCAGTCCCTCTTTCCTCAGTCAGTCCCTCTATCCTCCCTCAGTCCCTCTTTCTCACTCCGTCCCTCTTTCCTCCCTCACTCCGTCCCTCTTTCCTCAGTCAGTCCCTCTCTTTCCTCTCCCTCACTCATCCCTCTTTCCTCAGTCAGTACCTCTCTTTCCTCCCTCACCCCGTCCCTCTTTCCTCAGTCCCTCTTTCCTCCTCCGTCCTCTTTCCTCACTCCGTCCTTCTTTCCTCCCTCACTCCGTCCCTCTTTCCTCCCTCACTCCGTCCCTCTTTCCTCCCTCACTCCGTCCCTCTTTCCTCAGTCAGTCCCTCTTTCCTCACTCCGTCCCTCTTTCCTCAGTCAGTCCCTCTTTCTTCCCTCACTCCGTCCCTCTTTCCTCAGTCAGTCCCTCTTTCCTCCCTCACTCCGTCCCTCTTTCCTCACTCCGTCCCTCTTTCCTCACTCCGTCCCTCTTTCCTCACTCCGTCCTTCTTTCCTCACTCACTCCGTCCCTCTTTCCTCCCTCACTCCGTCCCTCTTTCCTCCCTCACTCCTTCCCTCTTTCCTCAGTCAATCCCTCTTTCCTCACTCCGTCCCTCTTTCCTCAGTCAGTCCCTCTTTCCTCACTCCGTCCCTCTTTCCTCAATCAGTCCCTCTCTTCCTCCCTCACTCCATCCCTCTTCCCTCAGTCAGTCCCTCTCTTTCCTTTCTCAGTCCATCCCTCTTCCCTCAGTCAGTCCCTCTTTCCTCAGTCAGTCCCTCTATCCTCCCTCACTCCGTCCCTCTTTCTCACTCCGTCCCTCTTTCCTCCCTCAATCCGTCCCTCTTTCCTCCCTCACTCCGTCCCTCTTTACTCACTCCGTCCCTCTTTCCTCCCTCACTCCATCCCTCTTTCCTCCCTCACTCTGTCCCTCTTTCCTCACTCTGTCCCTCTTTCCTCCCTCACTCCGTCCCTCTTTCCTCCCTCACTCCGTCCTTCTTTCCTCCCTCACTCCGTCCCTCTTTCCTCCCTCACTCCGTCCCTCTTTCCTCACTCTGTCCCTCTTTCCTCCCTCACTCCGTTCCTCTTTCCTCCCTCACTCCGTCCCTCTTTCCTCCCTCACTCCGTCCCTCTTTCCTCAGTCAGTCCCTCTTTCCTCACTCTGTCCCTCTTTCCTCCCTCACTCCGTCCCTCTTTCCTCCCTCACTCCGTCCCTCTTTCTTCCCTCAGTCAGTCCCTCTTTCCTCAGTCAGTCCAGTCTCTTTCCTCCCTCACTCCGTCCCCTCTTTCTCCAGTCAGTCCCCTCTTTCCTCCCCTCACTCCGTCCCTCTTTCCTCAGTCAGTCCCTCTTTCCTCACTCTGTCCCTCTTTCCCAGTCAGTCTCTCTTTCTTCCCTCAGTCAGTCCCTCTTTCCTCAGTCAGTCCCTCTCTTTCCTCCCTCACTCCGTCCTCCCTCTTTCCTCCCTCACTCCGTCCCTCTTTTCAGTCAGTCCCTCTTTCACCCGTCCCTCTTTCCTCAGTCAGTCCCTCCTTTCTTCCCTCACTCCGTCCCTCTTTCCTCAGTCAGTCCCTCTTTCCTCCCTCACTCCGTCCCTCTTTCCTCACCTCCGTCCCTCTTTCCTCACTCCGTCCCTCTTTCCTCACTCCGTCCTTCTTTCCTCACTCACTCCGTCCCTCTTTCCTCCCTCCCTCCCCTCTTTCCTCCTCACTCCCTTCCCTCTTTCCTCAGTCAATCCCTCTTTCCTCACTCCGTCCCTCTTTCCTCAGTCAGTCCCTCTTTCTCACTCCGGTCCCTCTTCCTCAATCAGTCCTCTCTTCCTCCCTCACTCCATCCCTCTTCCCTCAGTCAGTCCCTCTCTTTCCTTCCTCAGTCCATCCCTCTTCCCTCAGTCAGTCCCTCTTTTTCCTCAGTCAGTCCCTCTATCCTCCCTCACTCCGTCCCTCTTTCTCCTCCGTCCCTCTTTCCTCCCTCAATCCGTCCCTCTTTTCCTCCTCACTCCGTCCCTCTTTCTCCTCCAGTCCTCTTTCATCCTCACTCCATCCTCTTTCCTCCCCTCACTCTGTCCCTCTTTCCTCCTCTGTCCCTCTTTCCTCCCTCCTCCGTCCCTCTTTCCTCAGTCCGTCCCTCTTTCCTCCCTCTGTCCCTCTTCCTCCCTCAGTCAGTCCCTCTTTCCTCCTCTGTCCCTCTTTCCTCCCTCACTCCGTCCCTCTTTCCTCCCTCACTCGTCCCTCTTTCCTCCCTCCTCCGTCCCTCTTTCCTCAGTCAGTCCCTCTTTCCTCACTCTGTCCCTCTTTCCTCAGTCAGTCCCTCTTTCTTTCCTCAGTCAGTCCCTCTTTCCTCAGTCAGTCCCTCTCTTTCCTCCCTCACTCCGTCCCTCTTTCCTCAGTCAGTCCCTCTTTCCTCAGTCCCAGTCTCTTTCCTCCTCTCCGTCCCTCTTTACTCAGTCAGTCCTCTCTTTCCTCCCTCCTCCGTCCCTCTTTCCCCACTCCGTCCCTCTTTCCTCCTGACTCTGTCCCTCTTTCCTCAGTCAGTCCCTCTTTCCTCACTCCATCCCTCTTTCCTCAGTCAGTCCCTCTTTCTTCCCCTCCTCCTCTCTTTCCTCCCCTCACTCCGTCCCTCTTTCCTCCCTCACTCCGTCCCTCTTTCCTCCCTCCTCCGTCCCTCTTTCCTCACTCCGTCCCTCTTTCCTCACTCAATCCTCTTTCCTCACTCCGTCCTTCTTTCCTCCATCCCACTCCGTCCCTCTTTCCTCCCTCACTCCGTCCCTCTTTCCTCCTCTCCTTCCCTCTTCCCTCAGTCAGTCCCTCTTTCCTCACTCCATCCCTCTTTCCTCACTCCGTCCCTCTTTCCTCAATCAGTCCCTCTTTCCTCCTCAGTCCAGTCCCTCTTTCCTCAGTCAGTCAGTGGCTCACTGCTCATCCGTTGTAATTGATGTCATTAGTTTGAGTGGGATGGTGCCGCTGGTCTCAGAGCAACGATGGCCCTTTGTCTTAGTCTGCCTCCAACAAGGCAACCTAATCCTATTTAGTGCATCACTTTAGACCAGAGTTCTATGCAGCTAACCTCCAGTGGGCTCTGGTCCAAAGTAGTGTACTAAACAGGAATATGGTGCCATTTGGGATGCATTTCTACTAGTACTCTGGGCTACACCCGATGTCACTACTGATGTGGTGTTCTGCTGTGTAGACAGACCTGGTGTCACTCCTGATGTAGGTCTGCTGTGTAGACAGACCTGGTGTCACTCTGATGTAGTTCTGCTGTGTAGACAGACCTGGTGTCACTCCTGATGTAGTTCTGTTGTGTAGACAGACCTGGTGTCACTCCTGATGTAGTTCTGCTGTGTAGACAGACCTGGTGTCACTCCTGATGTGGTGTTCTGCTGTGTAGACAGACCTGGTGTCACTCCTGATGTAGTTCTGCTGTGTAGACAGACCTGGTGTCTCTCCTGATGTGGTTCTGTTGTGTAGACAGACCTGGTGTCACTCCTGATGTAGATCTGCTGTGTAGACAGACCTGGTGTCACTCCTGATGTGGTGTTCTGCTGTGTAGACAGACCTGGTGTCACTCCTGATGTAGTTCTGCTGTGTAGACAGACCTGGTGTCTCTCCTGATGTGGTTCTGTTGTGTAGACAGACCTGGTGTCACTCCTGATGTAGATCTGTTGTGTAGACAGACCTGGTGTCACTCCTGATGTAGTGGTCTGTTGTGTAGACAGACCTGGTGTCACTCCTGATGTAGTTCTGTTGTGTAGACAGACCTGGTGTCACTCCTGATGTAGGTATGTTGTGTAGACAGACCTGGTGTCACTCCTGATGTGGTGTTCTGCTGTGTAGACAGACCTGGTGTCACTCCTGATGTAGTTCGGCTGTGTAGACAGACCTGGTGTCACTCCTGATGTAGTTCTGCTGTGTAGATAGACCTGGTGTCACTCCTGATGTAGGTCTGTTGTGTAGACAGGCACCGACGAACCAGACAGCCATCGCACCCAACCTGAGGCAGCCGCCGGGGATTTGATTGGCCTGGGTCGATTACCACAGCTTTATCTTGGCACCAGGGCTGCATACTTGTAGGTTAGCTGCTACTCCCCCCAGCACTGGGTATAGTTTGCTGCTTAAAACCCTGGAGATGCCATCTCTCATTATAGGGCTTATGTAACGTAGAGTTATTCTAAGCCAGGCCCAGCGGTTTGTTCTGAAATACAGAGGACGCACATCTAGACCTCCCTGCTTAAACACACATGGGAATAAAGAATAACTTCATATTCCGTTTATCACCTCCACAAAACCGTTAAGATAAATAATGGACGATTACAGTCAAATATGGTCCCATCATGGGGTTAGTTCTGGTGGGTGTATCTATATTACAGTAAAATACAGTCCCATCATGGGGTTACTACTGGTGGGTGATATATTACAGTAACATAGTGTCCCATCATGGGGTTAGTTCTGGTGGGTGTATCTATTACTGTAAAATACAGTCCCATCATGGGGTTAGTTCTGGTGGGTGTATCTATTACTGTAAAATACAGTCCCATCATGGGGTTAGTACTGGTGGGTGTATCTATATTACTGTAAAATACAGTCCCATCATGGCGTTAGTACTGGTGGGTGTATCTATATTACAGTAAAATACAGTCCCATCATGGGGTTAGTACTGGTGGGTGTATCTATATTACAGTAAAATACAGTCCCGTCATGGGGTTAGTATTGGTGGGTGTATCTATATTACTGTAAAATACAGTCCCATCATGGGGTTAGTACTGGTGGGTGTATCTATATTACAGTAAAATACAGTCCCGTCATGGGGTTAGTACTGGTGGGTGTATCTATATTACAGTAAAATACAGTCCCATCATGGGGTTAGTACTGGGGGTGTATCTATATTTACAGTAAAAATGGTCCCATCATGGGGTTAGTATTGGTGTTCTGGTGAGTGTGTTTATAGTTTTTAATATAATCTTTACATTTACATTTACATTTAAGTCATTTAGCAGACGCTCTTATCAGAGCGACTTACAAATTAGTGCATTCACCTTATACATTCTTATTTACGGAGACGGCCTACTCCGGCAAAACCACGGACGGCGCTTGGGCCATTTGTACGCACGCCTTATGGGACTCCCAATCACGGCCGGGTTGTTAGAGCTTAGCCAGTAATCGAACCAGGGTGTCTGTAGTGGCGCCTCTTGCACTGAGATGCGATGCCAATAGACGCTGTGACACAGTCGTTTAGGAAGAGGCTGTTGTCCAACATGCCCTATTGATCAAGGTGATCAATAGATTACATTAGTTCCTTCTTACACACAGGATACCTGTGAAACAGCGAGTGGTTAGGTCTACTAGAGAATTCATCAGTCACAAGCTTATTGTGTTTCCTCCTTCACACACACACACACACACACACACACACACACACACACACACACACACACACACACACACACACACACACACACACACACACACACACACACACACACACACACACACACATGAATATGACACACACACACACACACACACACACACACACACACACACACACACACACACACACACACACACACACACACACACACACACACACACACACACACACACACACACACACACACATGAATATGAACACACACACACATACACACACACAAGCATGAATACACACACACACACACATACACACACACACACACACACGAACACACACACACATGAATATGAACACACACACACATACACACACACAAACATGAGCACACACACACATGAATATGAACACACACACACATACACACACACACAAACATGAGCACACACACACACACAAGCATGAATACACACACACACAAGCATGAATACACACACACACACACACGAACACACACACACATGAACACACACACACACACACACACACATGAACACACACACACATGAACACACACCCACATGAACACACACACACACACACACACTGAAATGCAACCAGAAACCAGGAACACACTTTCCCAACAAATAACTGCCAAGTGTTGCAGACTGTTGTTGCCATGACGTAGCTCTGTACATAGTGAATTTACGGTAATACTACTGTAAATGCCCTCGGTACCGACTCAGACTGTTGTTGCTATGCCGTAGCTCGGTACGTATTGAATTTACGGTAATACTACTGTAACTGCCCTCGGTACCGACTCAGACTGTTGTTGCCGTGACGTAGCTCGGTACGTATTGAATTTACGGTAATACTACTGTAACTGCCCTCGGTACCGACTCAGACTGTTGTTGCCATGCCGTAGCTCGGTACGTAGTGAATTTACGGTAATACTACTGTAACTGTCCTCGGTACCGACTCAGACTGTTGTTGCTATGGCGTAGCTC
>NW_025752582.1:0-12321 GCF_021184085.1 Oncorhynchus gorbuscha
GAAAGGAAGAGGGAGAGGGGAGGATAATATGAAAGGAAAGAGGGAGAGGGAAGGATAAATATGAAAGGAAGAGGGAGAGGGAGAGGATAATATGAAAGGAAGAGGGAGAGGGAGGATAATATGAAAGGAAGAGGAGAGGAGGATAATATAAAGAAAGGGAAGGGAGGATAATCTGAAAGAAGAGGACAATAATATGAAAGGAAGAGGGAGAGGGGAGGATAATATGAGAAGGAAGAGGAGAGGGGAGGATAATATGAAGGAAGAGGGAGAGGGGAGGATAATATGAAAGGAAGAGGGAGAGGGAGGATAATATGAAAAGGAAGAGGGAGAGGGAGGATAATATGAAAGGAAGAGGGAGAGGGGAGGACAATATGAAAGGAAGAGGGAGAGGGAGGATAATATGAAAAGGGAAGGAGAGGAGGATCTGAAAGAAGAGGACAATAATATGAAAAGGAAGAGGGAGAGGGAGGATAATATGAAAGGAAGAGGGAGAGGGAGGATAATATGAAAGGAAGAGGGAGAGGGAGGATAATATGAAAGGGAAGAGGGAGGAGGGGAGGATAATATGAAAGGAAGAGGAGAGGGAGGGATAATATGAAAAGGAAGAGGGAGAGGGGAGGATAATATGAAAGGAAGAGGGAGAGGGGAGGATAATATGAAAAGGAAGAGGGAGAGGGAGGATAATATGAAAGGAAGAGGGAGAGGAGGATAATATGAAAGGAAGAGGGAGAGGGGGAGGATAATATGAAAGGAAGAGGGAGAGGGAGGATAATATAGAAAGGAAGAGGGAGAGGGAGGATAATATGAAAGGAAAGGAGAGGGGAGGATAATATGAAAGGAAGAGGAGAGAGGGGAGGATAATGATCGAAGTGAGGAGAGGAGGAGGGAGGATAATATGAAAGGAAGAGGGAGAGGGAGGATAATATGAGAAGGGAAGAGGGAGAGGGGGAGGATAATATGAGAAGGAAGAGGAGGGGGAGGATAATATGAGAAGGAAGAGGAGAGGGAGGATAATATGAAGGGAAGAGGGAGAGGAGGATAATATGAAAGGAAGAGGGAGGGGAGGATAATATGAAAGGAAGAGGAGGGAGGATAATATGAAAGGAAGAGAGGGAGGGAGGATGTGAGAAGAGGAGGGAGAGGAGGATAATGAGGAAGAGGGAGAGGAGAGGATAATATGAAAGGAAGAGGGAGAGGGGAGGATGATATGAAAGGAAGGAGAGAGAGAGGGAGGACAATATGAAAGGAAGAGGGAGAGGGGAGGATAATATGAAAGGAAGAGAGGGGAGGATAATATGACAAGGAAGAGGGAGAGGGAGGATAATATGAAAGGAAGAGGGAGAGGGAGGATGATATGAAAAGGAAGAGGGAGAGGGGAGGATAATATGAAAGGAAGAGGGGAGGGGAGGGATGATATGAAAGGAAGAGGAGAGGGGGATATATGAAAGGAAAAGAGAGAGGGGGATATATGAAAGGAAGAGAGAGTGGGAGGATATATGAAAGGAAGAGAGAGAGGGGGATGATATGAAAGGAAGAGAGAGAGGGGGATATATGAAAGGAAGAGAGAGGGGGGATATATGAAAGGAAGAGAGAGAGGGGGATATATGAAAGGAAGAGAGAGGGGGTATATGAAAGGAGAGAGAGGGGGATATATGAAAGGAAGAGAGAGAGGGGGATATATGAAAGGAAAGAGAGAGAGGGGGATATGAATGAAAGGAAAGAGAGAGGGGGGATATATGAAAGGAAAAGAGAGAGGGCGGCATTAATGGAAGTGGGAGAGAAGGAGGGATGGGATGAAGAGAGAGAGAGAGAAGGAGGGGTGGGATGAAGAGAGAGAGAGAGAAGGAGGGGTGGATGAAGAGAGAGAGAGAGAAGGAGGGTTGGATGAAGAGAGAGAGAGAGAAGGAGGGGTGGATGAAGAGAGAGAGAGAGAGAGAGAGAGAGAAGGAGGGATGGGATGAAGAGAGAGAGAGAGAAGGAGGGGTGGGATGAAGAGAGAGAGAGAGAAGGAGGGGTGGATGAAGAGAGAGAGAGAGAAGGAGGGGTGGATGAAGAGAGAGAGAAGGAGGGATGGGATGAAGAGAGAGAGAGAGAAAGAGGGATGGTATGAAAGGAAGAGAGAGAGAGAAGGAGGGATGGGATGAAGAGAGAGAGAGAGAAGGAGGGGTGGATGAAAGGAAGAGAGAGAAGGAGGGATGGTATGAAAGGAAGAGAGAGAGAGAAGGAGGGATGGGATGAAGAGAGAGAGAGAGAAGGAGGGGTGGATGAAAGGAAGAGAGAGAAGGAGGGATGGGATGAAAGGAAGAGAGAGAAGAGAAGAGGATGGGATGAAGAGAGAGAGAGAAGGAGGGTGGATGAAAGGAAGAGAGAGAAGGAGGGATGGTATGAAAGGAAGGAGAGAGAGAGAAGGAGGGATGGGATGAAGAGAGAGAGAGAAGGAGGGGTGGATGAAAGGAAGAAGAGAAGGAGGGATGGGATGAAAGAGAAAGAGAGAGAGAGAAGGAGGGATGGGATGAAGAGAGAGAGAAGGAGGGGTGGATGAGAGAGAGAGAGGATAGGATGAAAGAGAGAGAAGGAGGGATGGGATGAAAGGAAGAGAGAGAGAGAAGAGGATTGGATGAGGAAGAGAGAAGGAGGATGGGATGAAAGGAAGAGAGAGAGAAGGAGGATCAGGATTGAAAGGAAGAGAAGAGGATGGATTAAAGGAAGAGAGAGAAGGAGGATGGGATGAAAGGAAGAGAGAGAGAAGGAGGGATTGAGGATGAAAGGAAGAGAGAGAGAGAGAAGGAGGGATGGGATGAAAGGAAGAGGAAGAGAAAGAGGGATGTATGGAAGGAAGAGAGAAAGATGGATGGTATGTAAGGAAGAGAGAGAGGAGGGATAGTATGTAAGGAAGAGAGAGAGGAGGGATAGTATGTAAGGAAGAGAGAGAGATGGATGGTATGTAAGGGAGAAGGGAGGGAGTAGAGGAAGGAGGGGAGGATAGTATGTAAGGAAGAGAGAGAGATGGATGGTATGTAAGGAAGAGAGAGAGGAGGGATAGTATGTAAGGAAGAGAGAGAGGAGGGATAGTATGTAAGGAAGAGAGAGAGATGGATGGTATGTAAGGAAGAGAGAGAGGAGGGATAGTATGTGGTCTAATTCCGTCTGTTAATTGGTCCTGGTTTCATTAGCTTGATAAATACACAAGAGATCTAGACTAGCCACTGCAGGGACACAGCCAGGAGAAGAGACGCCAGCCAGGCTGCTGCTATCTTCAATGGATCACTACCTCTGTGCCAGTCTGCCTGCTCACATCGTCAGAATCACTAAGCGGCTCAATACCGTGTGATTCTCTCTCAGCTGGTGCAGAACAGTTCAGCGGGTGCCATATTGTGGCGCAAAAGCTTTCAATTAAATATGTTTGCGGTTCATCAAGCAAATGATCTTGATCCTAGTGAATCAGATCATCGCAGTCCTAGTGAATCAGATCATCACAGTCTAGTGAATCAGATCATCACAGTCCTAGTGAATCAGATCATCACAGTCTAGTGAATCAGATCATCACAGTCCTAGTGAATCAGATCATCACAGTCCTAGTGAATCAGATCATCACAGTCCTAGTGAATCTGATCATCACAGTCTAGTGAATCTGATCATCACAGTCTAGTGAATCTGATCATCACAGTCCCTAGTGAATCAGATCATCACAGTACTAGTGAATCTGTCATCACAGTCCCTAGCGAATCAGATCATCACAGTCTAGTGAATCAGATCATCACAGTCCTAGTGAATCAGATCATCACAGTCTAGCGAATCAGATCATCACAGTCCTAGTGAATCAGATCATCACAGTCCTAGTGAATCAGATCATCACAGTCCTAGTGAATCAGATCATCACAGTCTAGTGAATCTGATCATCACAGTCCCTAGTGAATCAGATCATCACAGTCTAGTGAATCAGATCATCACAGTCCTAGTGAATCAGATCATCACAGTCTAGTGAATCAGATCATCACAGTCCTAGTGAATCAGATCATCACAGTCCTGAGTGAATCAGATCATCACAGTCTAGTGAATCAGATCATCACAGTCTAGTGAATCAGATCATCACAGTCCTAGTGAATCTGATCATCACAGTCCTAGTGAATCAGATCATCACAGTCCTAGTGAATCAGATCATCACAGTCCTAGTGAATCAGATCATCACAGTCATAGTGAATCAGATCACCACAGTCCTAGTGAATCAGATTATCTCAGTCCTTCCCCCTGCCTCCTGTATCAGGTTGAGGTATCAGGTTGACTAGCCAGCTAGCCAACTAGCCAGCTAGCTAACGTCCACTGATTAGCTGCACTGGAGAAACTATTATTATTACTACTAACTAGAAACTATTACACTCAACTGAACGACTTGATTAGTGTAGTGTTAGCTAGCTACATAGCTGTCTTTGCTGTCTTCGTATCTTCGTATCCAAGATAATTGTGTTGTTGTGTTGTTTAGGTTTAGAGTGTGTAGTCTTAGAGTGATTATCTTAATTTACCGAGGTTAGCTAGCCAGCTATTTGTCGTCCTTAACGTAGGAGACTCTGCTAGCTAGCCAAAGCTAGCCAACGTCTTCTGAATAGAACTCAACAACCCGGTCGCATTCACAGGTAGTATCACATTTTCACTTCATTTCATTACAGTACAACGGTTTGATTTGTTTGATCGTAGCTAGCTACATAGCTAGCTACATAGCCGTCTTTGTATCAAAGATAATTGTGTAGTCTAGAGCGATTTTTCTAGGTTCGCTAGCCAGCTACTGTCGTTCTTTTAACAGTAACGTAAACAACACTGCTAGCTAGCCAGCTGACTGAATAACTGTTACTGCAGAAACTATTACACACTCGAACGACTTGCGATTAGTGTAGTGTCAGCTTAGCACCCACTGCCAGCCTTCTTCAGCAGTACTGCATATTTTAATCATTTTAGTCAATAAGATTCTTGCTACGTAGCTTAACTTTCTGAACATTCGAGACGTGTAGTCCACTTGTCATTCCAATCTCCTTTGCATTAGCGTAGCCTCTTCTGTAGCCTGTCAACTATGTGTCTGTTTATCCCTGTTCTCTCCTCTCTGCACAGACCATACAAACGCTCCACACCGCGTGGCCGTGGCCACCCTACTCTGGTGGTCCCAGCGCACGACCCACGTGGAGTTCCAGGTCTCCGGTAGCCTCTGGAACTGCCAATCTGCGGTCAACAAGGCAGAGTTCATCTCAGCCTATGCCTCCCTCCAGTCCCTCGACTTCTTGGCACTGACGGAAACATGGATCACCACAGACAACACTGCTACTCCTACTGCTCTCTCTTCGTCCGCCCACGTGTTCTCGCACACCCCGAGAGCTTCTGGTCAGCGGGGTGGTGGCACCGGGATCCTCATCTCTCCCAAGTGGTCATTCTCTCTTTCTCCCTTACCCATCTGTCTATCGCCTCCTTTGGTCCATGCTGTCACAGTTGCAGCTGCCTCAGCTTAACATCCTTATCATTTTTATCTCGCCCTCCCGGGTTCCCTCGGGAGAGTTCATCAATGAGCTTAGAATGCCTTGATAAGCTCCTTTCCTGGGCTCCCCTCTCACAGTTCTAGGCGACTTTAACCTCCCACGTCTACCTTTGACTCTTTCTCTCTGCCTCATGCTCCTCCTCTCCTCTTTTGACCTCACCCTCTCCTTCCCCCTACTCACAAAGGCAGGCAATCGCACAGACCTCATCTTTACTAGATGGTGTTCTTCCACTAACCTCATTGCAACTCCCCTCCAAGTCTCCGACCACTACCTTATGTCCTTTTCCCTCTCGATCTCATCCAACACCTCCCTGCCCCCTGCACCGGATGGTATGGCGCGTCCCAACCTTCGCTCTCTCTACCGCTACTCTCTCCTCTTCCATCCCTATCATCTCTTCCCTCCTCAAACCTTCTCCAACCTATCTCCTGATTCTGCCTCCTCAACCCTCCCCTCTCCTCCCTCTCTGCATCCTTTGACTCTCTATGCCTCCTATCCTCCCAGGCCGGCTGGTCCTCCCTCCGCTCCGTGGCTCGGCTCATTGCGAGCTCACAGGACAGGAGCTCCGGGCAGCAGCGGAAATGGAGGAAACTAAGCCTCCCTGCGGACCTGGCATCCTTTCACTCCCTCCTCTCTACATTTTCCTCCTCTGTCTCTGCTGCTAAAGCCACTCCTGCTGCCTTAAAATTCAAGCATCTGCCTCTAACCCTAGGAGGCTCTTTGCCACCTTCTCCTCCCTCCTGAATCCTCCTCCCCCTCCCCCTCCCTACCTCTCTGCAGATGACTTCGTCAACCATTTTGAAAAGAAGGTCGACGACATCCGATCCTCGTTTGCTAAGTCAGCGACACAGTGATTCTGCTCACACTGCCCTACCCTGTGCTCTTACCTCTTTCTCCCCTCTCTCTCCAGATGGCTACGTCCCTTCCATCTTCAAGAAGCGAGAGTTGCACCCCTTCTGAAAAAACCTACACTCGATCCCTCCGATGTCAACAATTACAGACCAGTATCCCTTCTTTCTTTTCTCTCCAAAACTCTTGAACGTGCCGTCCTTGGCCAGCTCTCCCGCTATCTCTCTCTGAATGACCTTCTTGATCCAAATCAGTCAGGTTTCAAGACTAGTCATTCAACTGAGACTGCTCTCCTCTGTATCACGGAGCGCTCCGCACTGCTAAAGCTAACTCTCTCTCCTCTGCTCTCATCCTTCTAGATCTATCGGCTGCCTTCGATACTGTGAACCATCAGATCCTCCTCTCCACCCTCTCCGAGTTGGGCATCTCCGGCGCGGCCCACGCTTGGATTGCGTCCTACCTGACAGGTCGCTCCTACCAGGTGGCGTGGCGAGAATCTGTCTCCTCACCACGCGCTCTCACCACTGGTGTCCCCAGGGCTCTGTTCTAGGCCCTCTCCTATTCTCGCTATACACCAAGTCACTTGGCTCTGTCATAACCTCACATGGTCTCTCTTATCATTGCTATGCAGACGACACACAATTAATCTTCTCCTTTCCCCCTTCTGATGACCAGGTGGCGAATCGCATCTCTGCATGTCTGGCAGACATATCAGTGTGGATGACGGATCACCACCTCAAGCTGAACCTCGGCAAGGCGGAGCTGCTCTTCCTCCCGGGGAAGGACTGCCCGTTCCATGATCTCGCCATCACGGTTGACAACTCCATTGTGTCCTCCTCCCAGAGCGCTAAGAACCTTGGCGTGATCCTGGACAACACCCTGTCGTTCTCAACCAACATCAAGGCGGTGGCCCGTTCCTGTAGGTTCATGCTCTACAACATCCGCAGAGTACGACCCTGCCTCACACAGGAAGCGGCGCAGGTCCTAATCCAGGCACTTGTCATCTCCCGTCTGGATTACTGCAACTCGCTGTTGGCTGGGCTCCCTGCCTGTGCCATTAAACCCCTTCAACTCATCCAGAACGCCGCAGCCCGTCTGGTGTTCAACCTTCCCAAGTTCTCTCACGTCACCCCGCTCCTCCGTTCTCTCCACTGGCTTCCAGTTGAAGCTCGCATCCGCTACAAGACCATGGTGCTTGCCTACGGAGCTGTGAGGGGAGCGGCACCTCAGTACCTCCAGGCTCTGATCAGGCCCTACACCCAAACAAGGGCACTGCGTTCATCCACCTCTGGCCTGCTCGCCTCCCTACCACTGAGGAAGTACAGCTCCCGCTCAGCCCAGTCAAAACTGTTCGCTGCTCTGGCCCCCAATGGTGGAACAAACTCCCTCACGACGCCAGGACAGCGGAGTCAATCACCACCTTCCAGAGACACCTGAAACCCCACCTCTTTAAGGCCTAGAATAGGATAAGTAATCCCTCTCACCCCCCTTAAGATTTAGATGCACTATTGTAAAGTGACTGTCCTGGATGTCATAAGGTGAATGCACCAATTTGTAGAGTAGAAACCTGGATGAAAGCGTCATAAGTAACAATGTAATGTAATGTAAATGAGGTATGAGTATTCTCACTAGGACCTGTATCCAGGTTGAGGTATGAGTATTCTCACTAGGCCCTGTATCAGGTTGAGGTATGGTATTCTCACTAGGCCCCTGTATCCGTTGAGGTATGGTATTCTCACTAGGACCTGTATCAGGTTGAGGGTATGGTATTCTCACTAGGCCCTGTAGGTTGAGGTGGTATTCTCCTGGGCCCTGTCTGATTGGTATGTGGTGACCTCCACTGGGACCTGTATCAGGTTGAGGTATAAGGTTGAATGTGGTATTCTCACTAGGACCTGTATCAGGTTGAGGTATGGTATTCTCACTAGGCCCTGTATCACGTTGAGGTATGGTATTCTCACTAGGCCCTGTATCACGTTGAGGTATGGTATTCTCACTAGGCCCTGTATCACGTTGAGACGTCAACCGGAAACATCTCCGCTGATCTGTAATAATTTATCTGATTGGATACCTCTATGTCAGTCAGCGTGACATTTTAAGGTCTCATTTCACAACGAAAGGACGGCCGTTAGAAGAAATGGCCCTGCACACGACTGAGCTAATATTGACTGAGACACAACAGTATCAGACTGAGACAGGAGAGACTAGAGTGTACTGACTGTATTCCTAGTTGGGGCTGTTTTTGGTCAAGTTCCATCTGCAACCTGTCATACGAACCGAGACGGTATAATATCTAGATAAATGATGGTGATTAAAAAAAGCTAAAATCACCTAGTGAATCACCCCTCCATCTGTCAATTGATCCATCCATCCATCTCAGGTTGAGGCCTCCGGGGCCTCCCATCCATCTCTCCACCACTTCCAGCCCAGGCCTCCGGGGCCTCCCATCCATCTCAGGTTGAGGCCTACGAGGCCTCACATCCAACTCTCCACCACTTCCAGCCCAGGCCTACGAGGCCTCCCATCCATCTGTCCACTGCTTCCAGCCCAGGCCTCCGGGGCCTCCCATCCATCTCTCCAACGCTTCCAGCCCAGGCCTCCGGGGCCTCCCATCCATCTCTCCCCTGCTTCCAGCTCAGGCCTCCGGGGCCTCCCATCCATCTCTCCAACGCTTCCAGCCCAGGCCTCCGAGGCCTCCCATCCATCTCTCCTGCCCTCTCTTCATCCCTCACTCCATGGCAGATGGGTCAGTATATAACAGTGTTTGTTCGCTCCATTTAATGAGGAAGAGATCAAACTGAGAAGTGATTATGACCCAAAGGAGAGGAATGAAGGAGAGAGGGAAGGAGAGGAATTAAGGAGAGAAGGACAAAGAGGAATTAAGGAGAGAGAGGGAAGGAGAGGAATGAAGGGGAGAGAGAAGGAGATGAATGAAGGAGAGAGGGAAGAAGATGAATGAAGGAGAGAAGGACAAAGAGGAATTAAGGAGAGAGAGGGAAGGAGAGGAATGAAGGAGAGAGGGAAGGAGAGGAATGAAGGAGAGAGAGGGAAGGAGAGGAATGAAGGAGAGAGGGAAGAAGATGAATGAAGGAGAGAAGGATAAAGAGGAATTAAGGAGAGAGAGGGAAGGAGAGGAATGAACGAGAGAGGGGAGGAGGAGAATGAAGGAGAGAGGTAAAGAGATGAATGAAGGAGAGAGGGAAGGAGAGGAATGAACGAGAGAGGGAAGGATAGGAATTAAGGAGAGATGGAAGGAGAGGACTGAAAGGGAGAGGGAAGGAAGGAAGAGAAAAGAGCAGAATGGAGTGGGATGAAATTAGGGTAAAGGTCCAAAGTGCACTGGAACAAGGTTGTTGCAAATATATTACCTTGACCAATGAAGTCTAGTCTTCTTTTGAGGGTGAGATGATTATCAAAGTCAGAGAAAGAAAACTACTCATCTTAATTATTCTCCTCTTCCCTCTCCTCCCTTCCTCATCTTCCCTCTCCTCCCTTCCTCATCTTCCCTCTCCTCCTCTCCTCCCTTCCTCATCTTCCCTTTCCTCCTCTCCTCCCTTCCCTCTCCTCCTCTCCTCCCTTCCTCATCTTCCCTCTCCTCCTCTCCTCCCTTCCTCATCTTCCCTCTCCTCCTCTCCTCCCTTCCTCATCTTCCCTCTCCTCTTCTCCCTTCCTCATCTTCCCTCTCCTCCTCTCCTCTCCTCCTCTCGTACCTTCCTCATCTTCCCTCTCCTGCTCTACTCCCTTCCTCATCTTCCCTCTCCTCTCCTCTCCTCCTCTCCTCCATTGCTCATGTTCCCTCTCCTCTCCTCCCTTCCTCATCTTCCCTCTCCTGCTCTCCTCCCTTCCTCATCTTCCCTCTCCTTTCCTCCCTTCCTCATCTTCCCTCTCCTCTCCTCTCCTCTCTTTCCATCATGCCACAGCTGTGTGTCCTCATCTGGGGAGAGACCAGGCTGGCAGAGTGTCACCCTGCTCCCCATAAACATCACAGCGGTCACCAGAGATGAGGGGACACGATGGGTTACAATTACCAGAGACGTCATGGCAGCCATTACACAGAGACAGCAGGACAACCACTACACAGAGACAGCAGGACAACCATTACACAGAGACAGCAGGCCAGACATTACACAGAGACAGCAGGCCAGTCATTACACAGAGACAGCAGGGCATACATTATACAGAGACAGCAGGACAACCATTATACAGAGACAGCAGGACAACCATTACACAGAGACAGCAGGCCAGACATTACACAGAGACAGCAGGACAGCCATTACACAGAGACAGCAGGAAAACCACTACACAGAGACAGCAGGACAACCATTACACAGAGACAGCAGGACAACCACTACACAGAGACAGCAGGACAACCATTACACAGAGACAGCAGGACAACCATTACACAGAGACAGCAGGACAGCCATTACACAGAGACAGCAGGACAGCCAGTACACAGAGACAGCAGGACAGCCATTACACAGAGACAGGAGGACAGCCATTACACAGAGACAGCAGGACAACCATTACACAGAGACAGCAAGACATACATTATACAGAGACAGCAGGACAACCATTACACAGAGACAGCAGGACAACCATTACACAGAGACAGCAGGCCAGACATTACACAGAGACAGCAGGACAGCCATTACACAGAGACAGGAGGACAGCCATTACACAGAGACAGGAGGACAGCCATTACACAGAGACAGCAGGACAACCATTACACAGAGACAGCAAGACAGCCATTACACAGAGACAGCAGGACAGCCATTACACAGAGACAGCAGGACAGCCATTACACAGAGACAGGAGGACAGCCATTACACAGAGACAGCAGGACAACCATTACACAGAGACAGCAAGACATACATTATACAGAGACAGCAGGACAACCATTACACAGAGACAGCAGGACAACCATTACACAGAGACAGCAGGCCAGACATTACACAGAGACAGCAGGACAACCATTACACAGAGAAAGCAGGACAACCATTACACAGAGGCAGCAGGCCAGACATTACACAGAGACAGCAGGCCAGACATTACACAGAGACAGCAGGCCAGACATTACACAGAGAAAGCAGGACAGACATTACACAGAGACAGCAGGCCAGACATTACACAGAGACAGCAGGCCAACCATTACACAGAGACAGCAGGCCAGACATTACACAGAGACAGCAGGCCAGACATTACACAGAGACAGCAGGACAGCCATTACACAGAGACAGCAGGACAACCATCACACAGAGACAGCAGGCCAGACATTACACAGAGACAGCAGGGCAGCCATTACACAGAGAAAGCAGGACAACCATTATACAGAGACAGCAGGACAACCATTACACAGAGACAGCAGGACAACCATTACACAGAGACAGCAGGACAACCATTACACAGAGAAAGCAGGACAACCACAACACTTCCACCCTCCAAATACACCCTCCGAGTGCTCGTAAACCTCCTCCACCCTTCATTTACACCCTCCGAGGAATCAAAACCTCCTCCACGCTCCATTTCTATCCTCCATTTCCACCCTCCAAATGAGGGCGGAGGGAGACAGCCTCTCCTTTCTACTGGCCTGTAGGACAGTAGAGGGGGAAAGTGAGAAGAGAAGAGATAAGTGGTAGAAAAGGAGTTGGCAGAAAGGAAGATGACTTGATTGGCCCTGTACACAGTTCTAATAGGAAAGAGGCAGACAGACAATTATGTTCTGGCACTTGCTAAATTAAAGAGGGTTGGGATACTAGGTAATATGGACCTGAGGTAATAGGGACTTTGGCCACCACAGGATGGGAGGATAGACATGGGCACATATTGACATTTTATCCTCCTACCCTCTGTACTGTTGGGGTTTTGGCATAGTCCTGTGAATCGTGTACAAAATTAACACATTTGTTCTGTTTTAGGCAAATTAATAATTATTCTCGGGGGTGAGGGGGTCTGGTGG
>NW_025752583.1:0-12316 GCF_021184085.1 Oncorhynchus gorbuscha
CAACGGAACAATGTGTTAGCTAATCCAAGTGTATCATTATAAAAGGCCAATTGATCATTAGAAAACACTCTTGTAATTATGTTAGCATAGCTGAAAAATGTTGTGCTGATAAAGAAGCAATTAAAACTGGCCTTGTTTAGACTAGTTAAGTATCTGGAGTATCAGCATTTGTGGGTTCGATTACAGGTTCAAAATCGGCAGAAACAAAGGACATTCTTCTGAAACTCGTCAGTCTATTCTTGTTCTGAGAAATGAAGTCTACTCCATGCGAGAAATTGCCAATAAATTGAAGATCTCGTACAACGCTGTGTCACTACTCCCTTCATCGAACAGCACAAACTGGCACTAACCAGAATAGAAAGAGGAATGGGAGGCTGCGGTACACAACCAAGCAAGAGGACAAATACATTAGAGTGTACAGTTTGAGAAACGATGCCTCACAAGTCCTCAACTGGCTGCTTCATTAAATAGTACCCGCAAAACACCAGTCTCAACGTCAACAGTGAAGAGGTTACTCCGGGATGCTGGCCTCTGTCCAGTCTGTGTTCTTTTGCCCATCTTAAATCTTTTATTGACCAGTCAGATGTGTTTTTTTCTTCGCAACTCTGCCTCTGACACTACCTGGTATAAAGGTCCTGGATGGCAGGAAGATCGGCCCAGTACATAACTGGGGCGGCAGCGTAGCCTAGTGGTTAGAGCGTTGGACTAGTAACCGGAAGGTTGCGAGTTCAAACCCCCGAGCTGACAAGGTACAAATCTGTCGTTCTGCCCCTGAACAGGCAGTTAACCCACTGTTAACCCATTGAAAATAAGAATATGTTCTTAACTGACTTGCCTGGTTAAATAAATGTAAAAAATAAATAAAAATACAAAATACAAAAAATACGCACTACCCTCTGTAGTGCCTTTCGGTCGGAGTCCGAGCAGTTTCCATACCAGGTAGTGATGCAACCAGTTAGGATGCTCTTGCCGGTGGAGCTGTTGCCGGTGGAACTGTTTGAGAATCTAACCAAATGCCAAATCTTTTCACTCTCCCGAGGGGAATAGGTTTTGTTTATCCCTCTTCACAACTGTCTTGGTGCTCTTGGAAAATGTTAGTTTGTTGGTGATGTGGACACCAAGGAACTTGAAGCTCTCAACCTGCTCCACTACAGCCCTGTCGATGAGAATGGGGGCCTGCTCGGTCCTCCTTTCCTGTAGTCCACAAATCATCTCCTTTGTCTGGATTACGTTGAGGAGAGGTTGTTGACCTGGCACTGGTCTCTGACCTCCTCCCTATAAGCTGTCTCGTCGTTGTTGGTGATCAGGCCTACCAATGTTCTGTCATCGGCAAACTTAATGGTCTTCGAGTCGTGCCTGGCCATGCATTCATGAGTGAACAGGGAGTACAGGGGAGGGGACTGAGCACACAACCCTGAGGGCCCCCGTGTTGAGGATCAGCGTGGTGGATGTGTTGTTACCTACCCTTACCACCAGGGGGCAGATGTGGGTCTAGGGTTTCTGGGATAATGGTGTTGATGTGATCCATGACCAGCCTTTCAAAGCACTTCATGTTACAGATGTGAGTGCTATGGGTTGGTAGTCATTTAGGCAGGTTACCTTAGTGTTCTTGGGCACAAGGACTATGGTGGTCTGCTTGAAACATGTTGGTATTACAGACTCAGACAGGGAGAGGTTGAAAATATCAGTGAAGACACTTGAAAGCTGGGCAGTGCATGCTCAGGGTGCACATCCTGGCAATCTGTCTGGCCCTGCAGCCTTGTGAATGTTGATCTGTTTCAAGGTCTTACTCACATAAGCTAGAGAGCGTGGTCACACCGTAATGCGGATCAGATGATGCGCTCATGCATGCTTCAGTGTTACTTGCCTAGAAGAGAGCACAAGTAATTAAGCTCGTCTTGTAGGCTCGTGTCACTGGGCAGCATGCAGCTGTGCTTCCCTTTGTAGTCTGTAATAATTTGGAAGCCTTGCCACATCCAATCAGCGTCAGAACCAGTGTGAGTACGATTCAATCTTAGTCACCAGTCCTTCCGGCAGCAAAGCACCCCCACAACATGATGCTGCCACCCCTGTGCTTCACAGTTGGAATGCTTTTCTTTGTCTTGGAAGCCTCCCCATTTTTCATTCAAACATAACGATGGTCATTATGGCCAAACAGTTCTATTCTTGTTTCATCAGACTAGAGGACATTTCTCCAAATAGTACGATCTTCGTCCCCATGTACAGTTGCAAACCATAGCCGGGTTTTTTTTATGTGGCGGTTTTGGAGCAGTGGCTTCTTCCTTGCTGAGCGGCCTTTCATGTTGTGTCGATATAGGACTCATTTTAATGTGGATATAGATACTTTTGTACCCGTTTCCTCAAGCATCTTCACAGTGTCCTTTGCTGTTGTTGGGTATTGATTTGCGCCAAAGTACGTTCATCTCTAAGAGACAGAAAGCGTCTCCTTCCTGAGCGGTATGACGGCTGCGTGGTCCCATGGTGTTAATACTTGCAAACTATTGTTTGTACAGATAAACATGGCACCTTCAGGCATTTGGAAATTGCTCCCAAGGATGAACCAAACTTGTGGAGGTTTTGATTTTCCCATGAAGTCAAGCAAAGAGGCACTGAGTTTGAAGGTAGGCCTTGAAATACATACACAGGTACACCTCCAATTGACTCAAATGACGTCAATTAGCCTTATCAGAAGCTTCTAAAGCCGTGACATCATTTTGTGGAATTTTCCAAGCTGTTTAAAAGGCATAGTCAACTTATTGTATGTAAACTTCTGACCAACTGGAATTGTGATACAGTGAATTATAAATAAAATAATCTGTCTATAAACAATTGTTGGAAAAATGACTTGCGTCATGCACAAAGTAGATGTCCTAACCGACATGCCAAAACTATAGTTTGTTAACAAGACATTTGTGGAGTGTTTTCAACGACTCCAACCTAAGTGTATGTAAACTTCCGACTTCAACTGTACATGTACAGATTACCTTAAGTATCCTGTACCCCTCACACTGACTCGGTACCGTTTGCTCCTGTATATAGCCTTGTTATTAAATTCTTATTGTGTTACTTTTTATTTTAGTCTACTTGGTAAATATTGTCTTCTTCTTGAACTGCACTGTTGGATAAGGGCTTGTAAAGAAGCATTTCACGGTAAAGTCGAAACTTGTTGTATTCGGCGCATGTGACAAATAACATTTGATTTAATTTGGTTTGATTCAACTTACAGTTGACCGCGGCAGCTCTAGCAGGGGAACATTTTTATGAACTGACTTGTTGCGAAGGTGGCATCCGATGAGGGTGCCACGTTGAAAGTCACTAAGCTCTTCAGTAAGGCCATTCTACTGCCAATGTTTGTCCAGGAGATTGCATGGCGGATTGCTTGATTTTATACACCTGCTAGCAACAGGTGTGGCTGAAATATCTGAATCCACTAATTTTAAGGTGTGTCCACATACTTTTGTATACAGTCGAGGCCAAATGTTTTGGGAATAACACAAATATTAATGTCCACAAAGTTTGCTGCTTCAGTGTCTTTAGATATTTTTGTCAGATGTTGCTTTGGAATACTGAAGTATAATTATTCTATTGAAAATTGACAATTACATGAAGCTGATGCAAAGAGTCAATATTTGCAGTGTTGCTCCTTCAATTTGAAGACCTCTGCAATCCGCCCTGGCATGCTATCAATTAACTTCTGGGCCACATCCTGACTGATGGCAGCCCATTCTTGCATAATCAATGCTTGGAGTTTGTCAGAATTTGTGGGTTTTTGTTTGTCCACCCGCCTCTTGAGGATTGACCACAAGTTCTCAATGGGATTAAGGTCTGGGGAGTTTCCTGGCCATGGACCCAAAATATCTATGTTTTGTTCCCCGAACAACTTAGTTATCACTTTTGCCTTATGGCAAGGTGCTCCATCATGCTGGAAAAGCCATCATTCGTCACCAAACTGTTCCTGGATGGTTGAGAGAAGTTCGTCTTGGAGGATGTGTTGGTACCATTCTTTAGTCATGGCTGTGTTCTTTGGCATAATTGCGAATCAAATCAAATCAAAAATTGTATTTGTCACATACACATGGTTAGCAGATGTTAATGCGAGTGTAGCGAAATGCTTGTGCTTTAGTTCCGACAATGCAGTGATAACCAACAAGTAATCTAACTAACAATTCCAAAACAACTGTCTTATACACAGTGTAAGGGGATAACGAATATGTACATAAGGATATATGAATGAGTGATGGTACAGAGCAGCATACAGTAGATGGTATCGAGTACAGTATATACATATGAGATGAGGTATGTAGACAAAGTAAACTAAGTGGCATAGTTAAAGTGGCTAGTGATACATGTATTACATAAATGATGCAGTCGATGATGTAGAGTACAGTATATACGTATGCATATGAGATGAATAATGTAGGGTAAGTAACATTATATAAGGTAGCATTGTTTAAAGTGGCTAGTGATATATTTACATCATTTCCCATCAATTCCCATTATTAAAGTGGCTGGAGTTGTGTCAGTGTCAATGACAGTGTGTTGGCAGCAGCCACTCAGTGTTAGTGGTGGCTGTTTAACAGTCTGATGGCCTTGAGATAGAAGCTGTTTTTCAGTCTCTCGGTCCCAGCTTTGATGCACCTGTACTGACCTTGCCTTCTGGATGATAGCGGGGTGAACAGGCAGTGGTTCGGTGGTTGATGTCCTTGATGATCTTTATGGCCTTCCTGTAACATCGGGTGGTGTAGGGTGTCCTGGAGGGCAGGTATGCCCCGGTGATGTGTTGTGCAGACCTCACTACCCTCTGGAGAGCCTTACGGTTGAGGGCAGAGCAGTTGCCGTACCAGGCGGTGATACAGCCCGCCAGGATGCTCTCGATTGTGCATCTGTAGAAGTTTGTGAGTGCTTTTGGTGACAAGCCAAATTTATTCAGCCTCCTGAGGTTGAAGAGGCGCTGCTGCACCTTCTTCACGACGCTGTCAGTGTGACTGGACCAATTCAGTTTGTCTGTGATGTGTATGCCAGGAACTTAAAACTTGCTACCCTCTCCACTACCGTTCCATCGATGTGGATAGGGGTGTTCCCTCTGCTGTTTCCTGAAGTCCACAATCATCTCCTTAGTTTTGTTGACGTTGAGTGTGAGGTTATTTTCCTGACACCACACTCCGAGGGCCCTCACCTCCTCCCTGTAGGCCGTCTCAAATCGTTGTTGGTAATCAAGCCTACCACTGTTGTGTCGTCCGCAAACTTGATGATTGAGTTGGAGGCGTGCGTGGCCACGCAGTTGTGGGTGAACAGGGAGTACAGGAGAGGGCTCAGAACGCACCCTTGTATTCCTCTTGTCCAGGTGGGTTAGGGCAGTGTGCAGTGTGGTTGAGATTGCATCGTCTGTGGACCTATTTGCGCGGTAAGCAAATTGGAGTGGGTCTAGGGTGTCAAGTAGGGTGGAGGTGATATGATCCTTGACTAGTCTCTCAAAGCACTTCATGATGACGGAAGTGAGTGCTACGGGCGGTAGTCGTTTAGCTCAGTTACCGTAGCTTTCTTGGGAACAGGAACAATGGTGGCCCTCTTGAAGCATGTGGGAACAGCAGACTGGTATAGGGATTGATTGAATATGTCCGTAAACACACCGGCCAGCTGGTCTGCGCATGCTCTGAGGGCGCGGCTGGGGATGCCGTCTGGGCCTGCAGCCTTGCGAGGGTTAACACGTTTAAATGTCTTACTCACTCGGCTGCAGTGAAGGAGAGACCGCATGTTTTCGTTGCAGGCCGTGTCAGTGGCACTGTATTGTCCTCAAAGCGGGCAAAAAAAGTTATTTAGTCTGCCTGGGAGCAAGACATCCTGGTCCGTGACTGGGCTGGGTTTCTTCTTGTAGTCCGTGATTGACTGTAGGCCCTGCCACATGCCTCTTGTGTCTGAGCCATTGAATTGAGGCCACTCCCTTGGCTGAGAAGCAACCCCACACATGAATGGTCTCAGGATGCTTTACTGTTGGCATGACACAGGACTGATGGTAGCGCTCACCTTTTCTTCTCCCGACAAGCTTTTTTCCCCGGATGCCCCAAACAACCGGAAAGGGGATTCATCAGAAAAAAATGGCTCTGCCCCAGTCCTCAGCATTCCAATCCCTGTACCTTGTGCAGAATATCAGTCTGTCCCTGATGTTTTTCCTGGAGAGAAGTGGCTTCTTTGCTGCCCTTCTTGACACCATGTCATCCTCCAAAAGTCTTTGCCTCACTGTGCATGCTGCCATTCCTTAGCAAGTTATGTACTGGTGGTGCCCCGATCCCGCAGCTGAATCAACTTTAGGAGATGGTCCTGGCGCTTGCTGGACTTCCTTTGGCGCCCTTAAGCCTTCTTCACAACAATTGAACCGCTTTCCTTGAAGTTCTTGATAATCCGATAATTGACTGATTTAGGTGCAATCTTACTGGCAGCAATATCCTTGCCTGTGAAGCCCTTTTGTACAAAGCAATGATGACGGCACGTGTTTCCTTGCAGGTAACCATTGTTGACAGAGGAAGAACAATGATTCCAAGCACCACCCTCCTTTTGAAGCTTCCAGTCTGTTATTTTGAACTCAATCAGCATGACAGAGTTATCTCCAACCTTGTCCTCGTCAACACTCATACCTGTGTTAAGAGAGAATCACTGACATGTCAGCTGGTCCTTTTGTGGCAGGGCTGAATTGCAGTGGAAATGTTTTTTTTTTCGTGATTCAGTTCATTTTGCATGGCAAAGAGGGACTTTCAATTCATTGCAATTCATCATGCAATTCATCTAAATCACTCTTTTGCCATCATACAAACTGAGGCAGCAGACTTTGTGAAAATTAATATTTGTGTCATTCTCAAAACTTTTGGCCACGACTGTATATTGTGCTTGTGTGTGTAGTGTGATATCACATATAGCAAAAAAGGAAAGACGTGTAAGGATGAGATATCAGTACAACAACAACCATTTCTGACAGTGGGTCAGATGTGACAATGGTTTCCCTTAATTTCTATGTAAATCTGTCAAAACTCATGAGCTACCATTTCCATACACATAGCCTCATCTGGCAATATATATTCATACGTATTCACTGACCTACGAAGTGGCATAACTTTTAATATATTAGTGAATTATATACAACTATCAAGATATCAATATTTAAATTGCCATCTAACAATAAACATTAAAGTTTCACTGTGTAACTATGTCTGTACAAGTGTTTATGGACACCCCCTCTGGCAATATTTTTTCTAGATTTGGCGCTTCAACATCCACCCTGAGACTTTGGCTGTATTAGCCAGTGTAGCCCATATTGTGGCTGTGGTAACTAGTGACAACCCAAATCTGGAAATTTGAGACCAGATTGAAGACAACTCGATTCCATTTAAGTAACATTGTGTTCAGAAAAGGTAATAACAATATTGTTATACACCGGCTATAATTCTCATTTTAGATTATAATAACAAATACTCACGTTAGCAATGTCAAGGAGTCGTGGCTAGACGGTTGTGGAGAGGCTGGCTGAGATGAAGGTAAGTAAATCAGGCTAAAGAGGCTAAATTGCAAAAGCTGTCCTTTGAAGAAACGGGTGAGTTGGTGGAGCTGGCCGCTTCCCCGTCTACCTGGATGTATTTTTTACATCACAATCAGTTGTGTTGTTACAAGGTAGGGGTGGTATACAGAAGATAGCCCTATTTGGAAAAATACCATGCCCATAATATGTCAAGAACAGCTCAAATGAGTGCAGTCGCAAAAACCATCAAGTGCTATGATGAAACTGTCTCTCATGAGGACCGCCACAGAAAAAAAGACCCAGAGTTACCTCTGCTGCAGAGGATAAATTCATTAGAGTTAACTGCACCTCAGATTGCTGCCCAAATAAATGCTTCACAGTGTTAAAGTAACAGACACATCTCAACATCAACTGTTCAGAGGAGACTGCGTGAAATCAGGCCTTCGTGTTCAGACTGCTGCAAAGAAACCACTACTAAAGGACACCAATAATAAGTGAGACTTGCTTGGGACAAGAAAAACGAGCAATGGACATTAGACTGGTGGAAATCTGTCCCATGGTCTGTTGAGTCCAAATTTGAGATTTTGGTTTCAACCACAGTGTCTTTGCGGGACACAGAGAGATGATCCTCATGAGTGTATTTCCCACCATGAAGCATAGAGTAGGAGGGGTGATGGTATGGGGGTGGTTTTGCTGGTGACACTGTCAGCGATTTACTTAGAAGTCAAAGCACACTTAAAACCTGTTGGGGATAGGGCTGTCTACTGCCCCCGCTGGAGTAATTGCGTGCCCATAGTAAACATAATTTCTTTTTGTCAAAAGTTGCTAATATATGCAAATAAAAAATATTATTGAATAGAAAACACTCTAAAGCTTTTAAAACCATTTAAATTATGTCTGTATGTAAAGCAGAACTCTCAGGGCAGTCATTCTCCCAAACTCTCTCTTGTCATCAGAAAAGTTGGCCCAACTTTGACGTCATCGCTCCCACCCTTTCCAAGCACTTACAGGTCTGGGAACAGTCTCTCTGTCTTCAGCGCGATCTCAGCTTTCAATGGGGCTTCTCATTGTCAGAATCGCTCGCTCACGAGAGTTTTGGCGGGCGAAACCTTTCGGTCATGCAAAAAAACAGGTCACTTTTATGTGCGCTCTGCTCGGTCCTGTCTTTTTCCAAGATCGATTATACAATGCATGTGTTTCTGTTCGTCCTCACGATTGCTGTACACCTTTATAACATGTTAAAGCTTGATTATGAAGTTAGTTTGACAAGTTTAATCGACATATAATATGTAAGTTTGGCGTTTTGGTGTGCATCCACTTGACTTTTGGCTACATTTCAACCGAAATGTGTCGTGTTTGAGAACCGAGAAAGACACAGACTGCAAAACTAAACGCTGTTTTTGGTAGTATAATTCCTTCCAGGTCTTCTGATGGAAGAACAGCAAAGGGGGGGGTGTTCCAAAATTGGAACCCTAGTCCCCTTCTGGTTAACCCAGCATGGCTACTGCAGCATTCTGCAGTGATACGCCATCCCATCTGGTTTGAGCTTAGCGGGGACTATTATTTGTTTTTCAACAGGACAATGACCCAAAACACACCTCCAGGCTGTGTAAGGGCTATTTGACCAAGAAGTAGAGTGATGGAGTGCTGCTTCAGATGACCTGGCTTCCAAAATTTACATGACCACATCTCAATTGAGATGGTTTGGGATAAAAATTGGACACAGAGTGAAGAAAAGCAGCCAAAAAGTGCTCAGCATATTTGGAACTCCTTCAAGACTGTTGGAAAAGTATTCCTCATGAAGCTGGTTGAGGGAATACCAAGAGTGTGCAAAGCTGTCATAGGGGCAAAGAGTGGCTACTTTGTCGAATCTAAAATATACACTGCTCAAAAAAATTAAGGGAACACTAAAACACAATGTAACTCCAAGTCAATCACACTTCTGTGAAATCAAACTGTCCACTTAGGAAGCAACACTGATTGACAATAAATTTCACATGCTGTTGTGCAAATGGAATAGGTGGAAACAGGTGGAAATTATAGGCAATTAGCAAGACACCCCCAATAAAGGAGTGGTTCTGCAGGTGATAACCACTGACCACTTCTCAGTTCTAGCTTCCTGGCTGATATTTTGGTCACTTTTGAATGCTGGCGTTGTTTCAGGAGACGTGGAGGAGGCCGTAGGAGGGCAACAACCCAGCAGCAGGACCGCTACCTCCTCCTGTGCAAGGAGGAGCATGAGGAGCACTTCCAGAGCCCTGCAAAATGACCTACAGCAGACCACAAATGTGCATGTGTCTGCTCAAACAGTCAGAAACAGACTCCATGAGGGTGGTATGAGGGCCCGACGTCCACAGGTGGGGGGTTGTGCTTACAGCCTAACACCGCAGACATTTGGCATTTTCCAGAGAACACCAAGATTGGCACTGGCGCCTTGTGCTCTTCACAGATGAAAGCAGGTTCACACTGAGCACGTGACAGACGTGACAGTCTGGAGACGCCGTGGAGAACGTTCTGCTGCCTGCAACATCTTCCAGCATGACCAGTTTGGCGGTGGGTCAGTCATGGTGTGGGGTGGCATTTCTTTGGGGGGGGGGCATAGCCCTCCATGTGCTCGCCAGAGTTAGCCTGAATGCCATTAGGTACCAAGATGAAATCCTCAGACCCTTGAGACCATATGCTGGTGCGGTTGGCCCTGGTTCCTCCTAATGCAAGACAATGCTAGACCTCATGTGGCTGGAGTGTGTCAGCAGTTCCTGCAAGAGGAAGGCGTTGATGCTATGGACTGGCCCGCCCGTTCCCAAACCTGAATCCAATTGAGCACATCTGGGACATCATGTCTCGCTTCATCCACCACAGACTGTCCAGGAGTTGGCGGATGCTTTAGTCCAGGTCTGGGAGGAGATCCCTCAGAGACCATCTGCCACCTCATCAGGAGCATGCCCAGGCGTTGTAGGAGGTCATACAGGCACGTGGAGGCCACACACAATACTGAGACTCATTTTGACTTGTTTTAAGGACATTAACATCAAAGTTGGATCAGCCTATAGTGTGGTTTCTTACTTTAATTTTGAGTGTGACTCAAATCCAGACCTCCATGGGTTGATAAATTTGATTTCCATTGATCATTTTTGTGTGATTCTGTTGTCAGCACATTCAACTATGTAAAGAAAAAGTATTTAATAAGAATATTTCATTCATTCAGATCTAGGATGTTATTTATATGTGTTCCCTTTATTTTTATTGAGAGTGTAGTTTAACACTTTTGTTTAACTCCTTTTCTTGGTTAACAAATGATTCCATGTGTTATTTCATAGTTTGTGTTCACTATTATTCTACAACGTAGAAAAATAGTAAAAAGAAAGAAAAAACCCTTGTCCAAACTTTTGACTGGTACTGTTGATGCAATCCTTTCAGTTTTCAATGCCTAGACCATTCAACGTTGAGACTTAATATTGCAGTCTCTTTAGCTGAAAGATATTATATTTAGTGAGTGTTTTTTTCCATAGAATTTCATTACTATCTGTGCTTAACTGTCGTGTTAACATACTGAGGGCACAAAACATTAAGGACACCTTCCTAACATTCCTTCCTAATATTTAGTTGCACCCCCCCTCCTTTGCCCCTCTGAACAGCCTCAATCTCGATTGGGTCATGGACTCGACAAGGTGTCCAGCCTTCCACTGTGATGCTGGCCCATGTTGACCCATGCTTCCCACAGTTGTTTCAAGTTGGCTGGATGTCCTTTGGGTGGTGGTGGACCGTTCTTGATACATATGGGGGAAACTGTTGAACATGGAAAAACTCTGAGGTGTTGCAGTTTTGACACCAACCGTGAACCTGGCACCGCTTCAAAGTCACTCAAACCTTTCTTCTTGACCATTCACCTCTGAAGGGCAAATAATAATTCATCTCTCAAGGCTTAAAAATCCTTCTTTAACTGGTCCTCCTTCATCCACACTGATTTGAAGTGGATTTAAGTGATGTCATTAAGGGGTCATAGCCACCTGGATTCACCTGTTCAGTCTGTCATGGAAAGAGCAGGTGTTCTTAATGTTTTGTATACTTAGTGTATGTTGAAAATATAATATCAATAACATGTACTATATCTAATAAATTGTAATTTTGGGGGTTTTACGACGCACAAATATTTTTCACAACCGATAAGGTAAACTAACACATACATGTTGTCCTTCGCGTTCTCCACGGCTGGACGGTGGTTACAAAGGTTATAGTCAAGTGCTGTCAGTAGGGCTCCAGTGTCATAGACTGGAGGAGCGAAAGCAAACCATTTTTTAAAATTTCCCTTTATTGAACCAGGTAGGCCAGTTGAGAACAAGTTCTCATTGACAACTGCGACCTGGCCAAGATAAAGCAAAGCAGTGCGACACAAACAACACAGTTACACATGGAATAAACAAAACATACATGTGATTCTAGAAGGATTACAGCTCAGATCTAGATAAGGGTTGGCCTACTCCAGTCCTCAGGGGCCTGATTAGTGTCACACTTTTGCCTCGCCCCGGGGTTACACACCTGACTCCAATAATCAACAAATCATTATCTTCATTTTAGAATGCAATTATTATAAATCGGCTGTGTTTGCTTGGGATGGGGGAAAGTAGGACAGCACTACGACCCCAGCAGACTGGAGTTGCCAATCCCTGACCTGGATAGACAACAAATCAAACATGCCCCATCAATCCTAATCTGGATTACGATTATACCATTTGACATTCTGCAATGGCAGACTTGCCTTTGATGACGATCAGTCTTAGATTTCCAGGGTAAATACATACAGTTTAGGAT
>NW_025752584.1:0-12316 GCF_021184085.1 Oncorhynchus gorbuscha
CGAGGAACATCATGGCCCGGTCCTAGATGACTCTGTAGAGTGGTGTGAGGAACATCATGGCCCGGGGTCCTAGATGACTCTGTAGAGGGGTGTGAGGAACATCATGGCCCGGGGTCCTAGATGACTCTGTAGAGTGGTGTGAGGAACATCATGGCCCGGTCCTAGATGACTCTGTAGAGGGGTGTGAGGAACATCATGGCCCGGTCCTAGATGACTCTGTAGAGGGGTGTGAGGAACATCATGGCCCGGTCCTAGATGACTTTGTAGAGTGGTGTGAGGAACATCATGGCCCGGTCCTAGATGACTTTGTAGAGTGATGTGAGGAACATCATGGCCCGGTCCTAGATGACTCTGTAGAGGGGTGTGAGGAACATCATGGCCCGGTCCTAGATGACTCTGTAGAGGGGTGTGAGGAACATCATGGCCCGGTCCTAGATGACTCTGTAGAGTGGTGTGAGGAACATCATGGCCCGGTCCTAGATGACTCTGTAGAGTGATGTGAGGAACATCATGGCCCAGTCCTAGATGACTCTGTAGAGTGATGTGAGGAACATCATGGCCCGGGGTCCTAGATGACTCTGTAGAGTGGTTCTGAGGAACATCATGGCCCAGTCCTAGATGACTCTGTAGAGTGGTGTGAGGAACATCATGGCCCGGTCCTAGATGACTCTGTAGAGGGGTTCTGAGGAACATCATGGCCCAGTCCTAGATGACTCTGTAGAGTGATGTGAGGAACATCATGGCCCGGTCCTAGATGACTCTGTAGAGTGATGTGAGGAACATCATGGCCCGGGGTCCTAGATGACTCTGTAGAGTGGTTCTGAGGAACATCATGGCCCGGTCCTAGATGACTCTGTAGAGTGATGTGAGGAACATCATGGCCCGGTCCTAGATGACTCTGTAGAGTGGTTCTGAGGAACGTCATGGCCCGGTCCTAGATGACTCTGTAGAGTGGTTCTGAGGAACATCATGGCCCGGGGTCCTAGATGACTCTGTAGAGTGATGTGAGGAACATCATGGGCCGGTCCTAGATGACTTTGTAGAGTGATGTGAGGAACATCATGGGCCGGGGTCCTAGATGACTTTGTAGAGTGGTGTGAGGAATCACACTTGGTCCTCAATACCAACAAGACCAAAGAGATGTGCATAGACTTCAGGAAGTGTACAACAGCGACCTCTGCAACATCTACCAGAGGTCAGAACATAGAGATTGTAGAGGAATAGAGATATCTGGGTGTCCTCTTGGACGATAAGCTTCAGTGGTGTAAATGTACAGACCTGATCTACATAAAGAGCCAACAGAGACTGTGCTTTCTCAAAAAGCTGGGATCTTTTAATGTTGACTGTACATATCCTATTTCAGTATTTGAACTTGTTGTATTGTTTATTGGTTTGGCAATGCCACGTTCAGTCAGACAAGCATGCTGAGAAGGATTATCACCACAGCGAGCACGGTAAATGTGATTCTGGCTGCGTTTTACTTTTTAGATCAGATTTCTTTTCAGAGCTCATTCATCTGATTGGTCAAAATACCAATTTAGTGAAAAATATATCAGAATTGGGCTTCCTGTCTAAATGCAGCATTAGTATCCCTGGCGGTCTGCTACTCTAGTTGACATATTCCTGTTTTCTCTGTAGCCTCAGGTCCTTGAGGCCGGGCAGGTGTTTCTCTGTAGCCTCCGGTCCGTGAGGCTGGGCAGGTGTTTCTCTGTAGCCTCTGGTCCGTGAGGGTGGGCAGGTGTTTCTCTGTAGCCTCTGGTCCGTGAGGCTGGGCAGGTGTTTCTCTGTAGCCTCTGGTCCGTGAGGCTGGGCAGGTGTTTCTCTGTAGCCTCAGGTCCTTGAGGCTGGGCAGGTGTTTTTCCTAACCACCATGCTTCTACATCTGCATTGCTTGTGTTTTGGGTTTCAGGCCGGGTTTCTGTATAAGCACTTTGTCACATCGGCTGATGTAAAAATGGCTTCGTAAATACATTTTGATTTGATCACTGGGACCTCTGAAAAGATGGCCCAACATGCACTGCCTGTCAACCAGTTTGAGACAGGTTCAATTTGTACCACAATGAATGAATGAATGCCCTCTGTCTACAACAGCCACCCCTATTGGCTATCTCCAGCCTCTCTGTCTCCCAACATGCATCTCCAATAAGTGTGGTCGTTGTTATATTGTGTTTCTTCTCTTCCAGTTGGGTATAGCCATTGGGTTCCTGGTCCCTCCCATCCTGGTGCCTAACGTTGAGGACATGGATCAGCTGGCCCATCACATCAGTATCATGTTCTACATCACAGCAGGAGTTGCTACGCTGCTCTTCCTACTGGTCGTCATAGGTAACATGGTTATTGTTATACTATAAATAGAATCATCACATCATCAAACTCTTACTAATGCGTATATAACCTTTGACCTTTTTAATTTTTTTTGTTTTGTGTTAACGTGGGATTAAAATGAATTGAAATTCTAATTAAAAAAAAAATGTATATATATATTTTTTAAGTTCTGAGTCAATACATGGTAGAATCACCTGCGATTGATTACAGCTATGAGTATTTCTGGGTACGTTTCTTAAGATCTTTTCACACCTGGATTGTACAATATTTGCAGAATTTTCTTTTTTAAATTCTTCAATCTCTGTCAGGTTGGTTATTGATCATTGCTGACAGCCATTTTCAAGTTTAATCATGAATTTTCAAGCCTAATGTAAGTCAACATGGTAACTGGGCCCCTCAGGAACATTCACTGTCGTCTTGGTAAGAAACTCCAGTGTAGATTTGTCCTTGTGTTCTAGGTAATTTTTCTGCTGAAAGGTGAATTCATCTCCCAGTGTCTGTTGGAAAGCCGACTGAACCAGGTTTTCCTCTAGGATTTTGCCTGTGCTTAGCTCTAATCTGTTTATTTTTATCCGAAAAAACTCCCTAGTCCTTGCCAATGACAAGTATACCCATAACATGATGCTGCCATCAATATTCTGCAAAATATGAAGAGGGGTACTCACTGATGTGTTTTATTTGCCTCAAACATAATGCTTTGTATTCAGGATATAAAGTTAATTTCTTTTGCCACATTTTTTATTCTTCTCAGTTTTACTTTAGTGCCTTATTGCAAACAGGAAGCATGCTTTGGAATATTTTTATTCTGTTGAGACTTCTTTCACTCTGTCATTTAGGTTAGTATTTTGGAGTAACTATAGTGTTTATCCGTCCTCAGTTTTCTCCTAAATCCCTGAGAGGTTTCCTTCCTCTCCAGCAACTTGACTTAGGAAGAGCTAGGGCTGTTACTGTGACCATAATAACTCTGACATCAATGCTAATGTAATGGAAAATCTAATCAAACACCTCATGAGAGCCCATGAGCTCATGTTACACAACATTTCTATAGGCTATGCAATGGAGTGAGAACAGAGTGATGGCCTCTATTAAAAAGAGGAGGATCCCATCAGCGTTCTATAGGCTAGGCCTACTATATTTTTTTCTCAACTTTACCAATATTAAGCAGGTTGCTTCTCTTTACAACAGGAGTATAGTCTACCTGGCTGGCATGAACATGAACCAGGGGAAAAATGTCCTCCGTTCGCTATTCAAGTGCTTATGGTTGACATGTATTTTCTTTACCTTGGCCCTGTTCTGACAGATGCATTATGGTACAATCTAAACTAATTTCACACATTATTTATTACATGTAAAGACCAGATTAAATTGAAAGAAGAGGGTTCAGCGCGTGGCTCAGCGCATGTAGCGTTGAGTATTAATATTATTTTTTACCTTTTTATTTAAATAGGCAAGTCAGTTAAGATTCAGATTCTTATTTACAATGACGGCCTAGGAACAGTGGGTTAACTGTCTTGTTCAGGGGGCAGAACGACAGATTTTGTTTTACCTTGTCAGCTCGGAGATTCGATCTAGCAACCTTTTTGGTTACTGGCCCAACACTCTAACCACTAGGTTACCCTGCCGCCCCCTACACTCTAACCACTAGGCTACCCTGCCGCCCCTACACTCTAACCACTAGGCTACCCTGCCGCCCCTACACTCTAACCACTAGGCTACCCTGCCGCCCCTACACTCTAACCACTAGGCTACCGACCTCCTCTACACTCTAACCACTAGGCTACCTGCCACCTCTACACTCTAACCACTAGGCTACCCTGCTGCCCCTACACTCTAACCACTAGGCTACCCTGCCGCCCCCTACACTCTAACCACTAGGCTACCCTGCCGCCCCTACACTCTAACCACTAGGCTACCCCGCCGCCCCTACACTCTAACCACTAGGCTACCCTGCTGCCCCTACACTCTAACCACTAGGCTACCCTGCCGCCCCCTACACTCTAACCACTAGGCTACCCTGCCGCCCCTACACTCTAACCACTAGGCTACCCCGCCGCCCCTACACTCTAACCACTAGGCTACCTACCTCCTCTACACTCTAACCACTAGGCTACCCTGCCACCCCTACACTCTAACCACTAGGCTACCCTGCCGCCTCTACACTCTAACCACTAGGCTACCCTGCCGCCTCTACACTCTAACCACTAGGCTACCCTGCCGCCCCTACACTCTAACCACTAGGCTACCCTGCCTCCTCTACACTCTAACCACTAGGCTACCCTGCCGCCCCTCCACTCTAACCACTAGGCTACCCTGCCGCCCCTCCACTCTAACCACTAGGCTACCCTGCCGCCCCTCCACTCTAACCACTAGGCTACCCTGCCGCCCCTCCACTCTAACCACTAGGCTACCCTGCCGCCCTCCACTCTAACCACTAGGCTACCCTGCCGCCCCTCCACTCTAACCACTAGGCTACCCTGCCGCCCCTACACTCTAACCACTAGGCTACCCTGCCGCCCCTACACTCTAACCACTAGGCTACCTGCCTCCTCTACACTCTAACCACTAGGCTACCTGCCACCCCTACACTCTAACCACTAGGCTACCCTGCCGCCTCTACACTCTAACCACTAGGCTACCCTGCCACCTCTACACTCTAACCACTAGGCTACCCTGCCGCCCTACACTCTAACCACTAGGCTACCCTGCCTCCTCTACACTCTAACCACTAGGCTACCCTGCCGCCCCTCCACTCTAACCACTAGGCTACCCTGCCGCCCTCCACTCTAACCACTAGGCTACCCTGCCGCCCTCCACTCTAACCACTAGGCTACCCTGCCGCCCCTCCACTCTAACCACTAGGCTACCCTGCCGCCCCTCCACTCTAACCACTAGGCTACCCTGCCGCCCCTCCACTCTAACCACTCAGGCTACCCTGCCGCCCCTCCACTCTAACCACTAGGCTACCCTGCCGCCCCTCCACTCTAACCACTAGGCTACCCTGCCGCCCCTCCACTCTAACCACTAGTCTACCCTGCCGCCCCTCCACTCTAACCACTAGGCTACCCTGCCGCCCTCCACTCTAACCACTAGGCTACCCTGCCGCCCCTCCACTCTAACCACTAGGCTACCCTGCCGCCCTACACTCTAACCACTAGGCTACCCTGCCGCCCTACACTCTAACCGCTGGGCTGCCTGCCTGCGCCTCCATCCTGACCGCTGAACGCCTGCCCGCCCTCCACTCTGACCGCTGGCTGCCCTGCTGGCCCCTCACTCTGACCGCTGGCTGCCTGCGGCCCTCCCAGCCGCCTCAGCTAACCACTGAGCTGCCTGCAGCCCTCCCCTCTAACCACTGGACCAGCTGCCTTCCCCTCCACTCTAACCACTAGGCTGCCACTGCCCGCCCCTCCACTCTAACCACTGGCTGCCCTGCTTAGCCCCTACACTCTAACCACTGGGCTACCCTGCCGCCCCTACACTCTAACCACTGGAGCTGCCCTGCCGCCCTACACTCTAACCACTGGGCTGCCCTGCACGCCCTCAGAGTGTGCAAGTCTATAGAAAAAGCATATTTTTAAATTCAGGCTGTAACACATCAAAACATGGTTTAAAGTTTAGGGTGTGGAGACTTTCTGAAAAGCACGATACACAACCTGCAGTATGCACTATTGTAAAGTGACTGTTCCACTGATGTCATAAGGTGAATGCACCAATTTGTAAGTCGCTTCTGATAAGAGCGTCTGCTAAATGACTTAAATGTAAATGTAAATATAAATCTGAACGCTAATATAAATCTGTTTATTACATGGTCATAGCACTGACCAGTGTGTGCACGTGATGGGAGGTTTAGTGTGTTTAGCCTGTGAGTGATTTCTGCTCTGCCTGTGAGTGATTTCTGTTCTGCCTGTGAGTGATTACTGTTCTGCCTGTGAGTGATTGCCGTTCTGCCTGTGAGTGATTGGGTCTGCCTGTGAGTGATTACCGTTCTGCCTGTGAGTGATTACCGTTCTGCCCAGGAGTGATTACCGTTCTGCCTGTGAGTGATTACCGTTCTGCCTGTGAGTGATTACCGTTCTGCCTGTGAGTGATTACTGTTCTGCCTGTGAGTGATTACCGTTCTGCCTGTGAGTGATTACCGTTCTGCCTGTGAGTGATTACCGTTCTGCATGTTAGTCTCTTTGGATTACCGTTCTGCCTGTGAGTGACATTTCAAAATTGCTCTGCCTGTGAGTGATTACATCTGCCTGTGAGTGATTACCTGTCTGCCTGTGTCAGGTATTAAAGTGTGTGTGAGTGATTACCGTTCTGCCTGTGAGTGCATTACGCCTTTCCCTGTGAGTGATTTAGGACACTCGCTTTTACTATGCGAAACATTGTGAGTGATTTTTGACTTATTCAATTATATTATTAAATGTTTAGAATGTATGTCATTTTGATGAATGATGCTTGAAATGACATTGTCAAAATTATTCAGTTTATCATTCTCATACATAAACTTCCTCAATACAGTTTTGGCCTGTATGGCCTGTATGTCAGGTATGTAAAGTGTGTGTGTGTGTGTGGGAGAAGGGCTGCGTTCTGTAGGAAGTGACCCGTTCCTACAGACAGGAAATGTGTCAGCACAAAGACCACTCTCTCACTCTCTCACTCTCTCACTCCTCTCTCTCTCTACTCTCTCTCTCTACACTCTCTCTCTACTCTCTCTCTCTACTCTCTCTCTCTACTCTCTCTCTCTACTCTCTCTCTCTACACTCTCTCTCTCTCTCACTCTCTCACTCTCACTCTCACTCTCTCACTCTCACTCTCTCTACTCTCTCTCTCTACTCTCTCTCTCTACTCTCTCTCTCTATCTCTCTCTACTCTCTCTACTCTCTCTACTCTCTCTACTCTCTCTCTACTCTCTCTCTACTCTCTCTCTACTCTCTCTCTCTACTCTCTCTCTCTACTCTCTCTCTCTACTCTCTCTCTCTACTCTCTCTCTCTACTCTCTCTCTCTACTCTCTCTCTCTACTCTCTCTACTCTCTCTCTACTCTCTCCACTCTCTCTCTACTCTCTCTCTCTCTACTCTCTCTCTCACTCTCTCACTCACTCCTCTCTCTACTCTCTCTCTCTCTCTCTCTCTCTACTTCTACTCTCTCTACTCTCTCTCTACTCTCTCTACTCTCTCTCTACTCTCTCTCTACTTCTCTCTCTACTCTACTCTCTCTACTCTCTCTCTCTACTCTCTCTACTCTCTCTCTCTCTCTCTACTCTCTCTCTCTCTACTCTCTCTACTCTACTCTCTCTCTACTCTCTCTCTCTCTCCACTCTCTACTCTCTCCACTCTCTCTACTCCTGTCTCTACTCTCCTCCACTCTCTCTCCTGTCTGTTTCTCTACTCTCGTCTGTCTGTATTTCTGTGTCTCCCATACACTGTTTTATTTCTCATAACAGGCACAGACACGCAAAGCAGATATTTTTGCCAATGGTCGAGGAGCAACTGTTTCAGCACTCGAAACAGTCTGGTTCAACTGATTTATTGCTGACACGTGTAGGGAGTGGCCGCAGGAGCCGTGTCATCAGGGTGTGACGTACAAGTCACCCGGTCAGAGGGCCCCCAGTCACGAGTTGTAGAGAGAAACACAAACAGATGAAACACCATTGTCTTTTTTGCTGGTGGGGAGGGGGTGGTTATGCTCATTGTGAAAAACAAAAACAAAACGACATTCTCTAGTAGTACTGTAGAGGTTAACACCATTCTCTAGTAGTACTGTAGAGGTTAACACCATTCTATAGTAGTACTGTAGAGGTTAACACCATTCTCTAGTAGTACTGTAGAGGTTAACACCATTCTCTAGTAGTACTGTAGAGGTTAACACCATTCTCTAGTAGTACTGTAGAGGTTAACACCATTCTCTAGTAGTACTGTAGAGGTTAACACCATTCTCTAGTAGTACTGTAGAGGTTAACACCATTCTCTAGTTGGCATTTAAGAGATTAACACCATTCTCTAGTAGTACTGTAGAGGTTAACACCATTCTCTAATGAAAATTGCACTGTAGGGTTAACACCATTCTCTAGTAGTACTGTAGAGGTTAACACCATTCTCTAGTAGTACTGTAGAGGTTAACACCATTCTCTAGTAGTACTGTAGAGGTTAACACCATTCTCTAGTAGTACTGTAGTTAGATTAAAACCATTCTCTAGTAGTACTGTAGTTAGGTTAACACCATTCTCTAGTTGTACTGTAGTTAGGTTAACACCATTCTCTAGTTGTACTGTAGTTAGGTTAACACCATTCTCTAGTTGTACTGTAGAGGTAGAGGTTAACACCATTCTCTAGTAGTACTGTAGAGGTTAACACCATTCTCTAGTAGTACTGTAGTTAGGTTAACACCATTCTCTAGTTGTACTGTAGAGGTAGAGGTTAACACCATTCTCTAGTAGTACTGTAGAGATTAACACCATTCTCTAGTAGTACTGTAGAGATTAACACCATTCTCTAGTAGTACTGTAGAGGTTAACACCATTCTCTAGTAGTGAGGTTAACACCATTCTCTAGTAGTGAGGTTAACACCATTCTCTAGTAGTGAGGTTAACACCATTCTCTAGTTGTACTGTAGAGGTTAACACCATTCTCTAGTTGTACTGTAGAGGTTAACACCATTCTCTAGTAGTACTGTAGAGGTTAACACCATTCTCTAGTAGTACTGTAGAGGTTAACACCATTCTCTAGTAGTACTGTAGAGGTTAACACCATTCTCTAGTAGTACTGTAGAGGTTAACACCATTCTCTAGTAGTACTGTAGAGGTTAACACCATTCTCTAGTAGTACTGTAGAGGTTAACACCATTCTCTAGTAGTGAGGTTAACACCATTCTCTAGTAGTGAGGTTAACACCATTCTCTAGTTGTACTGTAGAGGTTAACACCATTCTCTAGTAGTACTGTAGAGGTTAACACCATTCTCTAGTAGTACTGTAGAGGTTAACACCATTCTCTAGTAGTACTGTAGAGGTTAACACCATTCTCTAGTAGTACTGTAGAGGTTAACACCATTCTCTAGTAGTACTGTAGAGGTTAACACCATTCTCTAGTAGTACTGTAGAGGTTAACACCATTCTCTAGTAGTACTGTAGAGGTTAACACCATTCTCTAGTAGTACTGTAGAGGTTAACACCATTCTCTAGTAGTACTGTAGTTAGATTAAAACCATTCTCTAGTAGTACTGTAGTTAGATTAAAACCATTCTCTAGTAGTACTGTAGTTAGATTAAAACCATTCTCTAGTAGTACTGTAGATTTTAACACCATTCTCTAGTAGTACTGTAGATTTTAACACCATTCTCTAGTAGTACTGTAGAGGTTAACACCATTCTCTAGTAGTACTGTAGAGGTTAACACCATTCTCTAGTAGTGAGGTTAACACCATTCTCTAGTAGTGAGGTTAACACCATTCTCTAGTAGTGAGGTTAACACCATTCTCTAGTAGTGAGGTTAACACCATTCTCTAGTAGTGAGGTTAACACCATTCTCTAGTAGTGAGGTTAACACCATTCTCTAGTACTGTAGAGGTTAACACCATTCTCGTAGTAGTGAGGTTAACACCATTCTCTAGTAGTGTAGGTTAACACCATTCTCTAGTAGTGAGGTTAACACCATTCTCTAGTAGTGAGTGTTAACACCATTCTCTAGTAGTGAGGTTAACACCATTCTCTAGTAGTGAGGTTAACACCATTCTCTAGTAGTGAGTGAGGTTAACACCATTCTCTAGTAGTACTGTAGAGGTTAACACCATTCTCTAGTAGTGAGGTTAACACCATTCTCTAGTAGTGAGGTTAACACCATTCTCTAGTAGTGAGGTTAACACCATTCTCTAGTAGTACTGTGAGGTTAACACCATTCTCTAGTAGTGAGGTTAACACCATTCTCTAGTAAGTGAGGTTAACACCATTCTCTAGTAGTGAGGTTAACACCATTCTCTAGTACTGTGAGGTTAACACCATTCTCTAGTAGTGAGGTTAACACCATTCTCTAGTAGTATGAGGTTAACACCATTCTCTAGTAGTACTGTAGAGGTTAACACCATTCTCTAGTAGTAGTGAGGTTAACACCATTCTCTAGTAGTACTGTAGTTAGGTTAACACCATTCTCTAGTAGTACTGTAGTTAGGTTAACACCATTCTCTAGTAGTACTGTAGTTAGGTTAACACCATTCTCTAGTAGTACTGTAGTTAGGTTAACACCATTCTCTAGTTGTACTGTAGTTAGGTTAACACCATTCTCTAGTAGTACTGTAGAGGTTAACACCATTCTCTAGTAGTACTGTAGAGGTTAACACCATTCTCTAGTAGTCGAGGAGTTAACACCATTCTCTAGTAGTGAGAGTTAACACCATTCTCTAGTAGTGAGGTTAACACCATTCTCTAGTAGTGAGGTTAACACCATTCTCTAGTAGTGAGGTTAACACCATTCTCTAGTAGTGAGGTTAACACCATTCTCTAGTAGTGAGGTTAACACCATTCTCTAGTAGTGAGGTTAACACCATTCTCTAGTAGTGAGGTTAACACCATTCTCTAGTAGTCAGTGAGGTTAACACCATTCTCTAGTAGTAGTGAGGTTAACACCATTCTCTAGTAGTGAGGTTAACACCATTCTCTAGTAGTAGAGGTTAACACCATTCTCTAGTAGTTGAGGTTAACACCATTCTCTAGTAGTGAGGTTAACACCATTCTCTAGTAGTGAGGTTAACACCATTCTCTAGTAGTGAGGTTAACACCATTCTCTAGTAGTGAGGTTAACACCATTCTCTAGTAGTGAGGTTAACACCATTCTCTAGTAGTACTGTAGTTAGGTTAACACCATTCTCTAGTAGTACTGTAGTTAGGTTAACACCATTCTCTAGTAGTACTGTAGTGAGGTTAACACCATTCTCTAGTTGTACTGTAGAGGTTAACACCATTCTCTAGTTGTACTGTAGAGGTTAACACCATTCTCTAGTAGTACTGTAGAGGTTAACACCATTCTCTAGTAGTACTGTAGAGGTTAACACCATTCTCTAGTAGTACTGTAGTTAGGTTAACACCATTCTCTAGTAGTACTGTAGTTAGGTTAACACCATTCTCTAGTAGTACTGTAGTTAGGTTAACACCATTCTCTAGTAGTACTGTAGTTAGGTTAACACCATTCTCTAGTAGTACTGTAGTTAGGTTAACACCATTCTCTAGTAGTACTGTAGTTAGGTTAACACCATTCTCTAGTAGTACTGTAGTTAGGTTAACACCATTCTCTAGTAGTACTGTAGTGAGGTTAACACCATTCTCTAGTAGTACTGTAGTGAGGTTAACACCATTCTCTAGTAGTACTGTAGTGAGGTTAACACCATTCTCTAGTAGTACTGTAGTGAGGTTAACACCATTCTCTAGTAGTACTGTAGTGAGGTTAACACCATTCTCTAGTAGTACTGTAGTGAGGTTAACACCATTCTCTAGTAGTACTGTAGAGGTTAACACCATTCTCTAGTAGTACTGTAGTGAGGTTAACACCATTCTCTAGTAGTACTGTAGTGAGGTTAACACCATTCTCTAGTAGTACTGTAGTGAGGTTAACACCATTCTCTAGTAGTACTGTAGAGGTTAACACCATTCTCTAGTTGTACTGTAGAGGTTAACACCATTCTCTAGTTGTACTGTAGAGGTTAACACCATTCTCTAGTTGTACTGTAGAGGTTAACACCATTCTCTAGTAGTACTGTAGAGGTTAACACCATTCTCTAGTTGTACTGTAGTTAGGTTAAACTTACAGGTATCTGGTTAGTGCAGCCTAATTAAGGCTCTTCTGCCCTTGTGTCGTTCTTGTTTTGCTCTACCTACAGATGTAGGATCTTAATTTGATCACCCTGTTGCAGGAGAACTTTCCTGCAATGCAGGAAATATACAACTTGTTGTGTATTTGAGGTTTGGAAAGGATTCTGAAGTAGGGCTGCACGATTCAGACAAAATATCGAATTGCAATTT
>NW_025752585.1:0-2500 GCF_021184085.1 Oncorhynchus gorbuscha
CTCTATCACTCCAGTATCCCCTTCCCCCTATACATATCTACCTCCATCACTCCAGTATCCCTGTCTCCTTCCCCCTATACATATCTACCTCCATCACTCCAGTATCCCTGTCTCCTTCCCCCTATACATATCTAGCAGTGACTTCCGGCGCCGACTGAGATGGCCGCCTCGCTTCGCGTTCCTAGGAAACTATGCAGTTTTTTGTTTTTTTACGTGTTATTTCTTACATTAGTACCCCAGGTCATCTTAGGTTTCATTACATACAGTCGAGAAGAACTACTGAATATAAGATCAGCGTCAACTCACCGTCAGTACGACCAAGAATATGTTTTCCGCGACGCGGATCCTGTGTTCTGCCTTACAAACAGGACAACGGAATGGATCGCATGCAGCGACCCAAGGAAACGACTCCGAAAAAAGAGGGGAAACGTAGTGGTCTTCTGGTCAGACTCGGAAAAGGGCACATCGCGCACCACTTCCCAGTATTCTTCTTGCCAATGTCCAGTCTCGACAACAAGGTTGATGAAATCCGAGCAAGGGTAGCATTCCAGAGGGACATCAGAGACTGCAACGTTCTCTGCTTTACGGAGACATGGCTTACTGGGAAAACGCTATCCAGGGCGGTGCAGCCAACGGGTTTCTCACGCATCGCGCCGACAGAAACAAACATCTCTCTGGTAAGAAGAGTGGCGGGGCGTATGCCTCATGACTAACGGGACATGGTGTGATGAAGAAAACATACAGGAACTCAAATCCTTCTGTTCACCTGATTTAGAATTCCTCACAATCAAATGTTGACCGCATTATCTTCCAAGAGAATTCTCTTCGATTATAATCACAGCCGTATATATCCCCCCCAAGCAGACACATCGATGGCTCTGAACGAACTTTATTTAACTCTTTGCAAACTGGAAAACATTTATCCGGAGGCTGCATTCATTGTAGCTGGGGATTTTAACAAAGCCAATCTGAAAACAAGACTCCCTAAATTTTATCAGCATATCGATTGCGCAACCAGGGGTGGTAAAACCTTGGATCATTGTTACTCTAACTTCCGCGACGCATATAAGGCCCTGCCCCGCCCCCCTTTCGGGAAAGCTGACCACGACTCCATTTTGCTGATCCCTGCCTACAGACAGAAATTAAAACAAGAGGCTCCCACGCTGAGGTCTGTCCAACGCTGGTCAGACCAAGCTGACTCTACACTCCAAGACTGCTTCCATCACGTGGACTGGGACATGTTTCGTATTGCGTCAGATGGGAATATTGACGAATACGCTGATTCGGTGTGCGAGTTCATTAGAACGTGCGTCGAAGATGTCGTTCCCATAGCAACGATAAAAACATTCCCTAACCAGAAACCGTGGATTGATGGCAGCATTCGCGTGAAACTGAAAGCGCGAACCACTGCTTTTAATCAGGGCAAGGTGTCTGGCAACATGACTGAATACAAACAGTGCAGCTATTCCCTCCGTAAGGCTATCAAACAAGCTAAGCGTCAGTACAGAGACAAAGTGGAATCTCAATTCAATGGCTCAGACACAAGAGGCATGTGGCAGGGTCTACAGTCAATCACGGACTACAAGATGAAATCCAGCCCAGTCACGGACCAGGATGTCTTGCTCCCAGGCAGACTAAATAACTTTTTTGCCCGCTTTGAGGACAATACAGTGCCACTGACACGGCCTGCAACGGAAACATGCAGTCTCTCCTTCACTGCAGCCGAGGTGAGTAAGACATTTAAACGTGTTAACCCTCGCAAGGCTGCAGGCCCAGACGGCATCCCCAGCCGCGCCCTCCGAGCATGCGCAGACCAGCTGGCCGGTGTGTTTACGGACATATTCAATCAATCCCTATACCAGTCTGCTGTTCCCACATGCTTCAAGAGGGCCACCATTGTTCCTGTTCCCAAGAAAGCTAAGGTAACTGAGCTAAACGACTACCGCCCCGTAGCACTCACTTCCGTCATCATGAAGTGCTTTGAGAGACTAGTCAAGGACCATATCACCTCCACCCTACCTGACACCCTAGACCCACTCCAATTTGCTTACCGCCCAAATAGGTCCACAGACATGCAATCTCAACCACACTGCACACTGCCCTAACCCACCTGGACAAGAGGAATACCTATGTGAGAATGCTGTTCATCGACTACAGCTCGGCATTCAACACCATAGTACCCTCCAAGCTCGTCATCAAGCTCGAGACCCTGGGTCTCGACCCCGCCCTGTGCAACTGGGTACTGGACTTCCTGACGGGCCGCCCCCAGGTGGTGAGGGTAGGCAACAACATCTCCTCCCCGCTGATCCTCAACACGGGGCCCCACAAGGGTGCGTTCTGAGCCCTCTCCTGTACTCCTGTTCACCCACGACTGCGTGGCCACGCACGCCTCCAACTCAATCATCAGTTTGCGGACGACACAACAGTGGTAGGCTTGATTACCAACAACGACGAGACGGCCTACAGGGAGGAGGTGAGGGCCCTTGGAGTGTGGTGTCAG
>NW_025752585.1:7500-12307 GCF_021184085.1 Oncorhynchus gorbuscha
ATAGTAACCATTATCCATAGTAACCATAATCCATAGGATCCATAGTAACCATTATCCATAGTAACCATACTACATAGGATCCATAGTAACCATAATCTATGGGATCCATAGTAACCATTATCCATAGTAACCATAATCTATAGGATCCATAGTAACCATTATGCATAGTAACCATTATCCATAGTAACCATCCTACATAGGATCCATAGTAACCATCCTACATAGGATCCATAGTAACCATAATCCATAGGATCAATAGTAACCATAATCTATAGGATCCATAGTAACCATTATCCATAGTAACCATCATACATAGGATCCATAGTAACCATAATCTATAGGATCCATAGTAACCATTATCCATTGTAACCATCCTATATAGGATCCATAGTAACCATAATCTATAGGAACCATAGTAACCATTATCCATAGGAACCATAATCCATAGGATCCATAGTAACCATTATCCATAGTAACCATACTACATAGGATCCATAGTAACCATACTACATAGGATCCATAGTAACCATAATCCATAGGATCCATAGTAACCATAATCCATAGGATCCATAGTAACCATAATCCATAGGATCCATAGTAACCATAATCCATAGGATCCATAGTAACCATAATCCATAGGATCCATAGTAACCATGATCCATAGTAACCATAATCTATAGGATCCATAGTAACCATACTACATAGGATCCATAGTAACCATAATCCATAGGATCCATAGTAACCATGATCCATAGTAACCATAATCTCTAGGATCCATAGTAACCATGATCCATAGTAACCATAATCTATAGGATCCATAGTAACCATAATCTATAGGATCCATAGTAACCATGATCCATAGTAACCATACTACATAGGATCCATAGTAACCATAATCCATAGGATCCATAGTAACCATGATCCATAGTAACCATAATACATAGGATCCATAGTAACCATGATCCATAGGATCCATAGTAACCATGATCCATAGTAACCATAATCCATAGTAAACATGATCCATAGTAACCATGATCCATAGTAACCATGATCCATAGTAACCATAATCTATAGGATCCATAGTAACCATACTACATAGGATCCATAGTAACCATACTACATAGGATCCATAGTAACCATAATCCATAGGATCCATAGTAACCATACTACATAGGATCCATAGTAACCATACTACATAGGATCCATAGTAACCATAATCCATAGTAACCATACTAAATAGGATCCATAGTAACCATACTACATAGGATCCATAGTAACCATAATCCATAGGATCCATAGTAACCATGATCCATAGTAACCATAATCCATAGGATCCATAGTAACCATAATCCATAGGATCCATAGTAACCATGATCCATAGTAACCATAATCTATAGGATCCATAGTAACCATACTACATAGGATCCATAGTAACCATAATCCATAGGATCCATATTAACCATTATCCATAGTAACCATAATCTATAGGATCCATAGTAACCATAATCCATAGTAACCATAATCTATAGGATCCATAGTAACCATAATCCATAGGATCCATAGTAACCATAATCCATAGGATCCATGATCCATAGTAACCATGATCCATAGTAACCATGATCCATAGTAACCATGCTCAATAGTAACCATGATCCATAGTAACCATGATCCATAGTAACCATGATCCATAGTAACCATGATCCATAGTAACCATGCTCAATAGTAACCATGATCCATAGTAACCATGATCCATAGTAACCATGCTCAATAGTAACCATGATCCATAGTAACTAGGACTCATTGTAACCATAATCCATATGATCCATAGAAACCATAATCCTCTGTAAACAGACTACATAGGATCCATAGTAACCATACTACATAGGATCCATAGTAACCATACTACATAGGATCCATAGTAACCATGATACATAGTAACCATGATCCATAGTAACCATGATCCATAGTAACCAGAATCCATAGTACCCAGAATCCATAGTACCCAGAATCCATAGTAACCATAATCTATTGTAACCAGAATCCATAGTAACCATAATCCATAGCAACCCAACTCCTTTGGATTAAGGTGTTCAACAGGAACTCTCTCCCTTACCAAGCAATAACTGAACATATGTGAAAAGGCCAATAGGTTTTACTGTTTTGACATTAGGCCAAAGTGATATAGGTCTAGCTCAGTGGTTCGGCAGTAATTTGCCGAGGTATTTAGCAGCTGTTTAGCGGCCCAGTCTATGCTGAAGAGGACATGTCACATTGTGTATGGCACCATGGTTCCCACCTTCGTATCCACCACCCACCTTGCAAGCAAAACATATATTCATGTTTTAAAGTTAATTTCCTGGAAGTCTGCTCATTTTGTCACAGGGTGGAGAGAAAATGTTGCCGTTATATAGCAAGTTTGCTGCAATTCTGCAACGTCCACTCCCGCTCCCCGGCGATCGGCGGCGCTGGGCTACTATCCACCATCCTGGCAACCCTACTGCCGCTCCCCGGCGATCGGCAGCGCTGGGCTACTATCCACCGTCCTGGCAAACCTCATTACACACACCTGGCAACCCTCATTACGCACACCTGGCAACCCTCATTACTCACACCTGGCAACCCATCATTACTCACACACCTGGCAACCCATCATTACTCTCATCTGGCAACCCTCATTACACACACCTGGCAACCCATCATTACTCACACACCTGGCAACCCATCATTACACACACCTGGCAACCCATCATTACACACACCTGGCAACCCATCATTACTCACACACCTGGCAACCCATCATTACACACACCTGGCAACCCATCATTACACACACCTGGCAACCCATCATTACACACACCTGGCAACCCATCATTACACACACCTGGCAACCCATCATTACACACACCTGGCAACCCATCATTACACACACCTGGCAACCCATCATTACACACACCTGGCAACCCATCATTACACACACCTGGCAACCCATCATTACACACACCTGGCAACCCATCATTACACACACCTGCGCCGCATCATTAGACAGACCTGGACTTCCTCCCTGATTACTCCTCCTTTATCCAGCATCACTCTTCAGAACGTATTGGTTCCGTTTTCATGTCCAGACTCTGCTCTTGTTTTTTGTATCGCTCTAAGTTCGTTGTTATTAAACTCACCATCTGCTTCCTGACTCCCTAACACTACGATACATCTATACATTTTGTCATGGGGTGGAGGCAAATGTTTGCAGATTATCGTACAACAGACCACGTATTCACCCTGCACACCCTAATTGGCAACCAAACAAACCAAAACAAAGGCAAAGTCTTCTCATGCTTTGTTGATTTCAAAAAAGCCTTCGACTCAATCTGGCATGAGGGTCTGCTATACAAACTGATGGAAAGTGGTGTTGGGGGGAAAACATACGACATTATAAAATCCATGTACACAAACAACAAGTGTGCGGTTAAAATTAGCTAAAAACCCACAGATTTTTATTCCCCACAGGGCCGTGGGGTGAGACAATGATGCAGCTTGAATGGGTGAGAGCACTAGAACAGTCTGCAGCACCCAGCCTCACCCTACTAGAATATGAAGTCAAATGTCTTCAGACTCTACAAATACAAATTCGATCTAGACACCGTTGCCCTAGAGCACACAACAAACTATACATACCTTGGCCTAAACATCAGCGCCACAGGTAACTTCCACAAAGCTGTGAACGATCTGAGAGACAAGGCAAGAAGGGCTTTCTATGCCATCAAAAGGAACATAAAATTAAACATACCAATTAGAATTTGGCTAAAAATACTTGAATCAGTCATAGAGCCCATTGCCCTTTATGGTTGTGAGGTCCGCTCACTAACCAAGAATTCACAAAATGGGACAGACAGACCTGACTCTCAAGAGAAGACAGGCTATGTGCTCACTGCCCACAAAATGAGGTGGAAACTGAGCTGCACTTCCTAACCTCCTGCCAAATGTATGACCATATTAGAGACACATATTTTCCTCAGATTACAAAATATTTATTTTAACATTTTGATAAACTGCCATATCTACTGGGTGAAATACCACAGTGTGACATCACAGCAGCAAGATGTGTGACCTGTTGCCACGAGAAAAGGGCAACCAGTGAAGAACAAACACCATTGTAAATACAACCCATATTTATGCTTATTTATTTTCCCTTGTGTACTTTAACTATTTGCACATCGTTTCAACACTGTATATAGACACAATATGACATTTTAAATGTCTTTATTCTTTTGGAACGTCTGTGAGTGTAATGTTTACTGTTCACTTTTTATTGTTTATTTGTGTGTCAATTAGGGTCCCGTCCCCCATACAGAGGCCCATGGGTGTGCATATGCTCATACATGTGTTTGGATACTGGGTAATGGGTAGTGTGTATAGAGATCCCTACAACAACAAGTCACAGCCCAGGTGGACCGGACCAGGCATCAGAACTCAGTTTGTAACCTCGTATGCATGGAGGAGATCCCTACAACAACAGTCACAGCCCAGGTGGACCGGACCAGGCATCAGAACTCAGTTTGTAACCTCGTATGCATGGAGGAGATCCCTACAACAACAAGTCACAGCCCCGGTGGACCGGACCAGGCATCAGAACTCAGTTTGTAACCTCGTATGCATGGAGGAGATCCCTACAACAACAAGTCACAGCCCAGGTGGACCGGACCAGGCATCAGAACTCAGTTTGTAACCTCGTATGCATGGAGGAGATCCCTACAACAACAGTCACAGCCCAGGTGGACCGGACCAGGCATCAGAACTCAGTTTGTAA
>NW_025752586.1:0-12306 GCF_021184085.1 Oncorhynchus gorbuscha
AATGAGCATGTAGCCTCATAGCTCGTATCCCAGTGTTGGGGACTGAGACAGAGAATGAGCATGTAGCCTCATAGCTCGTATCCCAGTGTTGGGGACTGAGACAGAGAATGAGCATGTAGCCTCATAGCTCGTATCCCAGTGTTGGGGACTGAGACAGAGAATGAGCACGTAGCCTTATAGCTCGTATCCCAGTGTTGGGGACTGAGACAGAGAATGAGCATGTAGCCTCATAGCTCGCACCCCAGTGTTGGGGACTGAGACAGAGAATGAGCATGTAGCTTCATAGCTCGTATCCCAGTGTTGGGGACTGAGACAGAGAATGAGCACATAGCCTTATAGCTCGTATCCCAGTGTTGGGGACTGAGACAGAGAATGAATCTGACAGGAACAGATCCTACCTCTTTGCTGTCACCCCTCAGTGAAGCTCACCACACACACACACACACACACACACACACACACACACACACACACACACACACACACACACACACACACACACACACACACACACACACACACACACACACACACACACACACACACACACACACACACACACACACACACACCTCTCCTGAAAGAGGAACGAGGACAGAGTGACAATCAATCTCTATGCTATGCTGCAGAGTCCCCACCTCCCTCTCTCCCCTCCTCCCTCCTCCCTCCTCTTTCTCCCACCCTCCTTCATCCCTCCCTTCATCCCTCCCCTCCTCCTCCTCCCCTCTTCCCTCCCCCTGCTTCTCTCCCCTCCCAATCCTTCCTCCTCCTCCTCCCTCCTCCTCCTCCTCCTCCCTCCTCCTCCTCCCTCCTCCTCCTCCTCCTCCTCCTCCTCCTCCTCCTCCTCCTCCTCCCCATCACCCCCCAGATGCCACCCTCCTCTCTTCTGTCATCCCTCCCTCACCTCCCTACACTCTCCATCCCCTTCCCTATCTCAACTTCCTGCTCTGACTACCAAAAAGGTGTTTTGCTTCCTTCTGCAAACTGCATAGGCCATAACCAAGACACAGCTACAGCCATAATCAAGACAGAGATACAACCATAATCAAGACAGAGATACAACCATAATCAAGACACAGATACAGCCATAATCAAGACAGAGATACAACCATAACCAAGACACAGATACAGCCCTAATCAAGACACAGCTACAGCCATAACCAAGACAGAGATACAGTCATAATCAAGACAGAGATACAACCATAACCAAAGATACAGATACATAGGGTGTTGGGGAGGCTGTTTAACAGAGATACAACCATGATTCAGGTCTCACGATTATTCTAGCTCAACCAAGACAGAAGGAACAGGAAACATAATCAAGACAGAGATACAACCATAACCTTTAGAGCACAGGTACAGCCCTAACCAAGACAGAGATACAGCCTGTAACCAAGACTGAATTGTACTTGCTATAACCAAGACACAGAGACAGCCCTAACCAAGACAGTAGATGAGAGGCATTCTCTAAATCAAGAAAGCCTTACTCTCTATCAGTCCATCACTATCATCAATGTGACACAGCTACAGCCCTAAAACAAGACAGAGAATACAGCCCTAAACCTGACAGAGGATACAGCCCATAACGTCATAATTAATAGAGAGAATATAGGTGTTGGGGGAGGCTGTTTAACATGAATAGTGTACGATACAGGTCTACACGACAGGGTTGTGAGCCAAGCAGAGCTCTAGAAGGAAGTAGGTAGGAATGGGTATAATTCATGTTTGAATATGTTGTGTGTGTGTGTGTGTGTACCCTGTAATTCACTTTATTACATGGTATACAGTGAGTCAATACACCAAGGCTGTATATACAGTGTATTTGTATTATGACATTGTTCTTGAGTATAATACACTAGTGTGTGTTGTCAGAGATCATGTGTACAGTGAGTCAATACATATGTACAGTATGTGTGTGAGGCATTGTGTAATTACAGAAAGCCTGAGTCAATACACTCAGACCACTTATTAATCAAAGCATACTATTTGACATAGATCCTGACATAAAACAGATATAATTTTAACAGAGGGAATACGATAGCCTTGACTTATAACCTGCTGTAGGATACCAGAAATTCATAGCCCTGGGCTGTCGCTCATCTGTCTGGAGGGAAGGAGAGGGACTCACTGCTGCTGTCTGGAGGGGAGTGACCCTACATTAATTACTGGAGGAGGAGGACCTACTGCTGCTGTCTGGAAGGACACTGCTAGGGTGTCTGGAGGGAGTGATCTACTGCTGTGTCTGAGGAGGTACTGCTGCTGTCTGTGTGTGGGAGGTGTGCTGTGTTATGGAGGGATGGTATACAGTGAGTCAATACACTGCTAATGTCTGGTGAGGTGTGTGTGTTATTAGGGGATGGTCTCCATTGCTGCTGTCTGAGGGAGGACCTACTGCTGCTGTCTGATGGAGGACCATTACATGGCTGTCTGAGGGAGGACCTAATACACTGTCTGGAGGGGAGACCACCTTTATTGGAGGGAGGCATATATGTCTGGAGGATATGACCGCTGATCTGCTGTCAACAAGGACCTACTGCTGCTGTCTGAGGGAACACAAACACATACTGTCTGGAGGAGGACCTCTGCTGTCTGGAGGGAGGACCTACTCCGTAGTCTGGAGGGAGCCCTGGCTGTAATGTCTGTCTGTCTGGAGGAGGAAGGAGGAGGACCTACTGCTGCTGTCTGGAGGGGAGGACCTACTGCTGCTGTCTGCAGGGAGGACCTACTGCTGCTGTCTGGAGGGAGGACCTACTGCTACTGTCTGGAGGAGGACCTACTGCTGCTGTCTGAGGAGGACCTAATGCTGCTGGGGTTCTGAGGGAGGACTACATGCTGCTGCTGTCTGGATGGAGGGGAGGACTGCTACTGTCTGGAGGAGGACCTACTGCTAATGTCTGGAGGAGGACCTACTGCTACTGTCTGGAGGAGTGACCTACTGCTGCTGTCTGAGGGAGGACCTACTGCTGCTGTCTGGAGGGAGGACCAACTGCTGCTGTCTGAGGAGGACCTACTGCTGCTGTCTGGAGGAGGACCTACTGCTGCTGTCTGGAGGGAGGACCTACTGCTGCTGTCTGTAGGGAGGACCTACTGCTGCTGTCCGTCTGGAGGGAGGACCTACTGCTGCTGTCTGGAGGGAGAACCTACTGCTGCTGTCTGGAGGGAAGGAGGAGGACCTACAGCCACTGTCTGGAGGGAGGACCTACCATGCTGTCTGGAGGGAGGACCTACTGCTGCTGTCTGAGGGAGGACCTACTGCTGCTGTCTGAAGGGAAGACCTACTGCTGCTGTCTGGAGGAGGACCTACTGCTGCTGTCTGGAGGGGAGGACATACTGCTACTGTCTGGATGGAGGGAGGACCTACTGCTGCTGTCTGGAGGGAGGACCCTACTGCTACTGTCTGAGGAGAGGACCTCCATTGCTACTGTCTGAGGGAGGACATACTGCTACTGTCTGGAGGGAAGGAGGGAGGACTCACTGCTACTGCCTGGACTGAGGGAGTACCTACTGCTACTGCCTGAGGGAGGAGGACCTACTGCTGCTGCCTGAGGAGGACCTACTGCTACTGTCTGGAGGGAGGAGTACCTACTGCTGCTGCCTGAGGGAAGGAGGGAGAACCTACTGCTACTGTCTGGAGGGAGGGTGACCTACTGCTACTGCCTGGGAGGAGGGAGGGAGGACCTACTGATACTGCCTGGAGGAGAGGACCTACTGCTACTGTCTGAGGGAGGGATAACCTACTGCAACTGTCTGAGGGGAGGGAGGACCTACTGCTATTGCCTGGAGGGGAGGGAGGACCTACTGCTACTGGTTCAGTGAGGGAGGACCTACTGCTAGTGTCTGAGGGAGGGAGGACCTACTGCTATTGTCTGGAGGGAGGGAGGATCTACTGCTACTGTCTGGAGGGGGAGGGAGAACCCACTGCAACTGCCTGGAGGAAGGACCTACTGCTACTGTCTGAGGGAGGGAGGACCTACCGCTACTGTCTGAGGGAGGGAGGACCTACTGCTACTGTCTGGAGGGAGAAGGACCTACTGTCACTGTCTGGAGGGATTGAGGAGAACCTACTGCTACTATCTGGAGGGGAGGACCTTACTGCTACTGCCTGAGGGAGGAGGGAGAACCTACTGCTACTGTCTGAGGGAGGGAGGACCTACCGCTACTGTCTGGAGGGAGGACCTACTGCTACTGTCTGGAGGAGGGCGGACTCACTGCTACTGTCTGGAGGGGAGGACCTACTGCTACTGCCTGAGGAGGACCTACTGCTACTATCTGAGGAGGGAGGACCTACTGCTACTGTCTGGAGGAGGGAGGACCTACTGCTACTATCTGGAGGAGGGAGGGAGGACCTAACTGCTACTGTCTGGAGGGAGGACCTACTGCTACTGTCTGGATGGAGGGATGACCTACTGATACTGCCTGGAGGGAGGAGGACCTACTGCTACTGCCTGATTGAGGAGTACCACTGCTACTGCCTGGAGGAGGGGAGGACCTACTGCTACTGTCTTGGAGGGAGGGAGACCTACTGCTACTGCCTGGAGGGAGGGAGGACATACTGCTACTGCCTGGAGGGAGGGAGTACCCACTGCTACTGCCTGGAGGGAGGGAGAAACCTACTGTTACTGCCTGGGAGGGAGGGAGTACCTACTGCTACTGCCTGAGGGAGGAGGACCTACTGCTACTGCCTGGAGGGAGGACCTACTGCTACTGTCTGAAGGGAGGGAGGACCTACTGCAACTGTCTGGAGGGAGTGAGGACCTACTGCTATTGCCTGGAGTGAGGGAGGACCTACTGCTACTGTCTGGAGGGAGGGAGGACCTACTGCTAGTGTCTGGAGGGAGGGAGGACCTACTGCTACTATCTGGAGGGAGGGAGGGAGAACCTACTGCAACTGCCTGGAGGAAGGACCTACTGCTACTGTCTGGAGGGAGGGAGGACCTACTGCTACTGTCTGGAGGGATGGAGGACCTACTGCTACTGTCTGGAGGGAGGACCTACTGCTACTGCCTGGAGGGAGGACCTACTGCTACTGTCTGGATGGAGGGCGGACCTACTGCTACTGCCTGGAGGGAGGACCTACTGCTACTGTCTGGAGGGAGGGAGGACCTACTGCTACTGTCTGGAGGGAGGGAGGACCTACTGCTACTGTTCTGGAGGGAGGGAGGACCTACCGCTACTGTCTGGAGGGAGGACCTACTGCTACTGCCTGGAGGGAGGACCTACTGCTACTGCCTGGAGGGAGGACCTACTGCTACTATCTGGAGGGAGGGAGGACCTACTGCTACTGTCTTCTGGAGGGAGGGAGGACCTACTGCTACTGTCTGGAGGGAGGACCTCCTGCTACTGCCTGGAGGGAGGACCTACTGCTACTGCCTGGAGGGAGGACCTACTGCTACTATCTGGATGGAGGGCGGACCTACTGATACTGCCTGGAGGGAGGGAGGACCTACTGCTACTGCCTGGATTGAGGGAGTACCTACTGCTACTGCCTGGAGGGAGGGAGGACCTACTGCTACTGTCTGGAGGGAGGGAGGACCTACTGCTACTGCCTGGAGGGAGGGAGGACCTACTGCTACTGCCTGGAAGGAGGGAGAACCTACTGCTACTGCCTGGAGGGAGGGAGTACCTACTGCTACTGCCTGGAGGGAGGGAGGACCTACTGCTACTGCCTGGAGGGAGGACCTACTGCTACTGTCTGGAGGGAGGGATAACCTACTGCTACTGTCTGAAGGGAGGGAGGACCTACTGCAACTGCCTGGAGGAAGGACCTACTGCTACTGTCTGGAGGGAGGGAGGACCTACTGCTACTGTCTGGAGGGATGGAGGACCTACTGCTACTGTCTGGAGGGAGGGAGTACCTACTGCTGCTGTCTGGAGGGAAGGAGGGAGGACCTACTGCTACTATCTGGAGGGAGGACCTACTGCTACTGCCTGGAGGGAGGGAGGGAGAACCTACTGCTACTGTCTGGAGGGAGGGAGGGATGACCTACTGATACTGCCTGGAGGGAGGGAGGACCTACCGCTACTGTCTGGAGGGAGGGAGGACCTACTGCTACTGTCTGGAGGGAGGGAGGACCTACTGCTACTGTTCTGGAGGGAGGGAGGACCTACCGCTACTGTCTGGAGGGAGGACCTACTGCTACTGCCTGGAGGGAGGACCTACTGCTACTGCCTGGAGGGAGGACCTACTGCTACTATCTGGAGGGAGGGAGGACCTACTGCTACTGTCTTCTGGAGGGAGGGAGGACCTACTGCTACTGTCTGGAGGGAGGACCTCCTGCTACTGCCTGGAGGGAGGACCTACTGCTACTGCCTGGAGGGAGGACCTACTGCTACTATCTGGATGGAGGGCGGACCTACTGATACTGCCTGGAGGGAGGGAGGACCTACTGCTACTGCCTGGATTGAGGGAGTACCTACTGCTACTGCCTGGAGGGAGGGAGGACCTACTGCTACTGTCTGGAGGGAGGGAGGACCTACTGCTACTATCTGGAGGGAGGGATGACCTACTGATACTGCCTGGAGGGAGGGAGGACCTACCGATACTTTACATTTACATTTAAGTCATTTAGCAGACGCTCTTATCCAGAGCGACTTACAAATTGGTGCATTCACCTTATGACATCCAGTGGGACAGTCACTTAACAATAGTGCATCTAAAACTTAGGGGGGTGGGGTGAGAGGGATTACTTAACCTATCCTAGGTATTCCTTAAAGAGGTGGGGTTTCAGGTGTCTCCGGAAGGTGGTGATTGACTCCGCTGTCCTGGCGTCGTGAGGGAGTTTGTTCCACCATTGGGGGGCCAGGGCAGCGAACAGTTTTGACTGGGCTGAGCGGGAGCTGTACTTCCTCAGTGGTAGGGAGGCGAGCAGGCCAGAGGTGGATGAACGCAGTGCCCTTGTTTGGGTGTAGGGCCTGATCAGAGCCTGGAGGTACTGAGGTGCCGTTCCCCTCACAGCTCCGTAGGCAAGCACCATGGTCTTGTAGCGGATGCGAGCTTCAACTGGAAGCCAGTGGAGAGAACGGAGGAGCGGGGTGACGTGAGAGAACTTGGGAAGGTTGAACACCAGACGGGCTGCGGCGTTCTGGATGAGTTGAAGGGGTTTAATGGCACAGGCAGGGAGCCCAGCCAACAGCGAGTTGCAGTAATCCAGACGGGAGATGACAAGTGCCTGGATTAGGACCTGCGCCGCTTCCTGTGTGAGGCAGGGTCGTACTCGCGGATGTTGTAGAGCATGAACCTACAGGAACGGGCCACCGCCTTGATGTTAGTTGAGAACGACAGGGTGTTGTCCAGGATCACGCCAAGGTTCTTGGCGCTCTGGGAGGAGGACACAATGGAGTTGTCGACCGTGATGGCGAGATCATGGAACGGGCAGTCCTTCCCCGGGAGGAAGAGCAGCTCCGTCTTGCCGAGGTTCAGCTTGAGGTGGTGATCCGTCATCCACACTGATATGTCTGCCAGACATGCAGAGATGCGATTCGCCACCTGGTCATCAGAAGGGGGAAAGGAGAAGATTAATTGTGTGTCGTCTGCATAGCAATGATAAGAGAGACCATGTGAGGTTATGACAGAGCCAAGTGACTTGGTGTATAGCGAGAATAGGAGAGGGCCAAGAACAGAGCCCTGGGGACACCAGTGGTGAGAGCGCGTGGTGAGGAGACAGATTCTCGCCACGCCACCTGGTAGGAGCGACCTGTCAGGTAGGACGTAATCCAAGCGTGGGCCGCGCCGGAGATGCCCAACTCGGAGAGGGTGGAGAGGAGGATCTGATGGTTCACAGTATCGAAGGCAGCCGATAGATCTAGAAGGATGAGAGCAGAGGAGAGAGAGTTAGCTTTAGCAGTGCGGAGCGCCTCCGTGATACAGAGGAGAGCAGTCTCAGTTGAATGACTAGTCTTGAAACCTGACTGATTTGGATCAAGAAGGTCATTCAGAGAGAGATAGCGGGAGAGCTGGCCAAGGACGGCACGTTCAAGAGTTTTGGAGAGAAAAGAAAGAAGGGATACTGGTCTGTAATTGTTGACATCGGAGGGATCGAGTGTAGGTTTTTTCAGAAGGGGTGCAACTCTCGCTCTCTTGAAGACGGAAGGGACGTAGCCAACGGTCAGGGATGAGTTGATGAGCGAGGTGAGGTAAGGGAGAAGGTCTCCGGAAATGGTCTGGAGAAGAGAGGAGGGGATAGGGTCAAGCGGGCAGGTTGTTGGGCGGCCGGCCGTCACAAGACGCGTAGATTTCATCTGGAGAGAGAGGGGAGAAAGAGGTCAGAGCACAGGGTAGGGCAGTGTGAGCAGAACCAGCGGTGTCGTTTGACTTAGCAAACGAGGATCGGATGTCGTCGACCTTCTTTTCAAAATGGTTGACGAAGTCATCTGCAGAGAGGGAGGAGGGGGAGGGGGCGGAGGATTCAGGAGGGAGGAGAAGGTGGCAAAGAGCTTCCTAGGGTTAGAGGCAGATGCTTGGAATTTAGCGTGGTAGAAAGTGGCTTTAGCAGCAGAGACAGAGGAGGAAAATGTAGAGAGGAGGGAGTGAAAGGATGCCAGGTCCGCAGGGAGGCGAGTTTTCCTCCATTTCCGCTCGGCTGCCCGGAGCCCTGTTCTGTGAGCTCGCAATGAGTCATCGAGCCACGGAGCGGGAGGGGAGGACCGAGCCGGCCTGGAGGATAGGGGACATAGAGAGTCAAGGGATGCAGAGAGGGAGGAGAGGAGGGTTGAGGAGGCAGAATCAGGAGATAGGTGGGAGAAGGTTTGAGCGGAGGGAAGAGATGATAGGATGGAAGAGGAGAGAGTAGCGGGGAGAGAGAGCGAAGGTTGGGACGGCGCGATACCATCCGAGTAGGGGCAGTGTGGGAGGTGTTGGATGAGAGCGAGAGGGAAAAGGATACAAGGCAGTGGTCGGAGACTTGGAGGGAGTTGCAGTGAGGTTAGTGGAAGAACAGCATCTAGTAAAGATGAGGTCGAGCGTATTGCCTGCCTTGTGAGTAGGGGGAAGGTGAGAGGGTGAGGTCAAAAGAGGAGAGGAGTGGAAAGAAGGAGGCAGAGAGGAAAGAGTCAAAGGTAGACGTGGGGAGGTTAAAGTCGCCCAGAACTGTGAGAGGTGAGCCGTCCTCAGGAAAGGAGCTTATCAAGGCATCAAGCTCATTGATGAACTCTCCGAGGGAACCTGGAGGGCGATAAATGATAAGGATGTTAAGCTTGAAAGGGCTAGGTAACTGTGACAGCATGGAATTCAAAGGAGGCGATAGACAGATGGGTAAGGGGAGAAAGAGAGAATGACCACTTGGGAGATGAGGATCCTGTGCCACCACCCCGCTGACCAGATGCTCTCGGGGTGTGCGAGAACACGTGGGCGGACGAAGAGAGAGCGATAGGAGTAGCAGTGTTGTCTGTGGTGATCCATGTTTCGTCAGTGCCAAGAAGTCGGACTGGAGGGAGGCATGACTGAGATGAACTCTGCCTTGTTGACCGCAGATTGGCAGTTCAGAGGCTACGGAGACCTGGAACTCCGCCAGACTCCCGTCTTAGCGCTTTGGGACCACCAAGGCAGGTGAAAGCCCGGCCGCGGTGAGGGCGTTGTATGGTCTGTGCAGAGAGGAGAGAACAGGGATAAACAGACACATAGTTGACCAGGCTACAGAAAGAGTACGCTAATGCAAAGGAGATTGGAATGACAAGTGGACTACACGTCTCGAATGTTCAGAAAGTTAAGCTACGTAGCAAGAATCTTATTGACTAAAATGATTAAAATGATACAGTACTGCTGAAGTAGGCCAGCTGGCAGTGGGTGCTGTCTGGAGGGAGGGAGGACCTACTGCTACTGTCTGGAGGGAGGGAGGACCTACTGCTACTGTTCTGGAGGGAGGACCTACCGCTACTGTCTGGAGGGAGGACCTACTGCTACTGCCTGGAGGGAGGACCTACTGCTACTGCCTGGAGGGAGGACCTACTGCTACTATCTGGAGGGAGGGAGGACCTACTGCTACTGTCTGGAGGGAGGGAGGACCTACTGCTACTGTCTGGAGGGAGGGAGGACCTACTGCTACTGCCTGGAGGGAGGACCTCCTGCTACTGCCTGGAGGGAGGACCTACTGCTACTGCCTGGAGGGAGGACCTACTGCTACTGCCTGGAGGAGGGAGGACCTACTGCTACTGCCTGGATTGAGGGAGTACCTACTGCTACTGCCTGGAGGGAGGGAGGACCTACTGCTACTGCCTGGAGGGAGGGAGGACCTACTGCTACTGTCTGGAGGGAGGGAGGACCTACTGCTACTGCCTGGAGGGAGGGAGTACCTACTGCTACTGCCTGGAAGGAGGGAGAACCTACTGCTACTGCCTGGAGGGAGGGAGTACCTACTGCTACTGCCTGGAGGGAGGGAGGGAGGACCTACTGCTACTGCCTGGAGGGAGGACCTACTGCTACTGTCTGGAGGGAGGGATAACCTACTGCAACTGTCTGAAGGGAGGGAGGACCTACTGCTATTGCCTGGAGGGAGGGAGGACCTACTGCTACTGTCTGGAGGGAGGGAGGACCTACTGCTAGTGTCTGGAGGGAGGGAGGACCTACTGCTAGTGTCTGGAGGGAGGGAGGATCTACTGCTACTATCTGGAGGGAGGGAGGGAGAACCTACTGCAACTGCCTGGAGGAAGGACCTACTGCTACTGTCTGGAGGGAGGGAGGACCTACTGCTACTGTCTGGAGGGATGGAGGACCTACTGCTACTGTCTGGAGGGAGGGAGTACCTACTGCTGCTGTCTGGAGGGAAGGAGGGAGGACCTACTGCTACTATCTGGAGGGAGGACCTACTGCTACTGCCTGGAGGGAGGGAGGGAGAACCTACTGCTACTGTCTGGAGGGAGGGAGGACCTACCGCTACTGTCTGGAGGGAGGACCTACTGCTACTGTCTGGAGGGAGGGAGGACCTACCGCTACTGTCTGGAGGGAGGACCTACTGCTACTGCCTGGAGGGAGGACCTACTGCTACTATCTGGAGGGAGGGAGGACCTACTGCTACTGTCTGGAGGGAGGGAGGACCTACTGCTACTGCCTGGAGGGAGGACCTCCTGCTACTGCCTGGAGGGAGGACCTACTGCTACTGCCTGGAGGGAGGACCTACTGCTACTATCTGGATGGAGGTCGGACCTACTGATACTGCCTGGAGGGAGGGAGGACCTACTGCTACTGCCTGGATTGAGGGAGTACCTACTGCTACTGCCTGGAGGGAGGGAGGACCTACTGCTACTGTCTGGAGGGAGGGAGGACCTACTGCTACTGCCTGGAGGGAGGGAGTACCTACTGCTACTGCCTGGAGGGAGGGAGGACCTACTGCTACTGCCTGGAGGGAGGACCTACTGCTACTGTCTGAAGGGAGGGAGGACCTACTGCAACTGTCTGGAGGGAGTGAGGACCTACTGCTATTGCCTGGAGTGAGGGAGGACCTACTGCTACTGTCTGGAGGGAGGGAGGACCTACTGCTAGTGTCTGGAGGGAGGGAGGACCTACTGCTACTATCTGGAGGGAGGGAGGGAGAACCTACTGCAACTGCCTGGAGGAAGGACCTACTGCTACTGTCTGGAGGGAGGGAGGACCTACTGCTACTGTCTGGAGGGATGGAGGACCTACTGCTACTGTCTGGAGGGAGGACCTACTGCTACTGCCTGGAGGAGGACCTACTGCTACTGTCTGGATGGAGGGCGGACCTACTGCTACTGCCTGGAGGGAGGACCTACTGCTACTGTCTGGAGGGAGGACCTACTGCTACTGTCTGGAGGGAGGGAGTACCTACTGCTACTGTCTGGAGGGAGGGAGGACCTACCGCTACTATCTGGAGGGAGGGAGGACCTACCGCTACTGTCTGGAGGGAGGACCTACTGCTACTGCCTGGAGGAGGACCTACTGCTACTATCTGGAGGGAGTGAGGACCTACTGCTACTGTCTGGAGGGAGGGAGGACCTACTGCTACTGCCTGGAGGGAGGACCTCCTGCTACTGCCTGGAGGGAGGACCTACTGCTACTGCCTGGAGGAGGACCTACTGCTACTATCTGGATGGAGGGCGGACCTACTGATACTGCCTGGAGGGAGGGAGGACCTACTGCTACTGCCTGGATTGAGGGAGTACCTACTGCTACTGCCTGGAGGGAGGAGGACCTACTGCTACTGTCTGGAGGGAGGGAGGACCTACTGCTACTGCCTGGAGGGAGGGAGGACCTACTGCTACTGCCTGGAAGGAGGGAGAACCTACTGCTACTGCCTGGAGGGAGGGAGTACCTACTGCTACTGCCTGGAGGGAGGGAGGACCTACTGCTACTGC
>NW_025752587.1:0-12303 GCF_021184085.1 Oncorhynchus gorbuscha
TGTGTGTGTGTGTGTGTGTGTGTGTGTGTGTGTGTGTGTGTGTACGTGTCTGTAATGCATCCTCATGTATCCAACAATCATCAGCAATATTGAAATAATTTAAGTAATACAAAAGAAAAATTAAAAACATTTTAACAGTGGTTTTGTATCGCCATCTAGAGGACATTAGTAAACACTGCATGTACACTGACATCCTCCATGCCCTTCCTGCAATACCATAACCTCACCAATAGGTGTCAGCAAAGTACTACATAATTCTGCATGGTCATGAAGCATAGTTAGTCCAACATGCTTTTGGAGAGATGTGGGAGACATGTGCCTATGGCCAGAGAGGGAGAGATGCCTTGGGCCAGAGGGAGACATGTGCCTATGGCCAGAGAGGAGAGATGTGCCTATGACCAGAGAGGCAGGGTAAAGTGACATCAGGATAGATAATAATAAGGTATTTGAGGTAGATATGTACATGAAGGCAGGGTAAAGTGACATCAGGATAGATAATAATCAGAGTAAAATTAAGGACAGAGTAACATCAGCAAATGATGAAAGTAAAAGTGTGTGTGTATAATGTGTAATGTTTGTGTGTTTGTGTTGTGTCGGTCTGCGTGTGTGTGTTGTGTCGGTCTGCGTGTGTGTGTGTTGTGTCGGTCTGCGTGTGTGTTATGTGTGTGTGTGTTGTGTCGGTCTGCGTGTGTGTTTATGTGTGTGTGTGTTGTGTCGGTCTGCGTGTGTGTGTGTTATGTGTGTGTGTGTTGTGTCGGTCTGCGTGTGTGTGTGTTAGTGTCGGTCTGCGTGTGTTGTGTCGGTGCGTGTGTGTGTGTGTGTCGGTCTGCGTGTGTGTGTGTTGTGTCGGTCTGCGTGTGTGTGTTGTGCCGGTGGTGTGTGTGTTGCGGTCTGCGTGTGTGTTGTGTCGGGGTGTGTGTGTCGGTCTGCGTGTGTGTGTGTGTTGTGTCGGTCTGCGTGTGTCTGCGTGTGTGTTGTGTCGGTCTGCGTGTGTGTGTGTTGTGTCGGTCTGCGTGTGTGTGTGTTGTGTCGGTCTGCGTGTGTGTGTGTGTTGTGTCGGTCTGCGTGTGTGTGTGTTGTGTCGGTCTGCGTGTGTGTGTGTTGTGTCGGTCTGCGTGTGTGTGTGTGTTGTGTCGGTCTGCGTGTGTGTGTTGTGTCGGTCTGCGTGTGTGTTATGTGTGTGAAGGGTTTGTGGTAAGTCTCTTTCTGAATGTAATCCGTTACTAGTGACCTGTCCAAAATGGCAACGCACGTAACTTTTGGATTACTCCAAACTCAGTAATGTAATCTGACTTACATTCAGTTACTTTAAAAAAATATTACTTTCCCCTTAAAAGGCATTATTAGAAGATGACAACAACAACAAAATGTATGTTACCAAAATGAACGACATCTATTGCAGGATAAATCAATGTTAAAGTTTACGTAGCTGGTCATATATGGATGTTACATTTGACTACATGGGTTGGTTATGTAGGCTTCTATTACATACTGTCTGTATTGTTTATTTATTTCTTGTATATATGAATTTCAAATCTGAGCAGCTAACCAATCGCTGCAGCTGTACATAGTCTATCGGTAAATAGCCCACCCATTTTCACCTACCTCATCCCCATACTGTTTATATCTATTTTATTTTATGCTTTTTTGCACACCAATATCTCCACCTGTACATGACCATCTGATCATTTATCACTCCAGTGTTAATCTGCAATATTGTAATTATTCGCCTACCTCCTCATGCCTTTTGCACACAATGTATAAAGACTCTTTTTTTCCTACTGTGTTATTGACTTGTTAATTGTTTACTCAATGTGTAACTCTGTGTTGTCTGTTCACACTGCTATGCTTTATCTTGGCCAGGTCGCAGTTGCAAATGAGAACTTGTTCTCAACTAGCCTACCTGGTTAAATAAAGGTGTTCTCAACTAGCCTACCTGGTTAAATAAAGGTGTTCTCAACTAGCCTACCTAGAAACATGATTGATTTTATTTCAAAGGTGAAATCAAATTAAATTGAAAAAAAAAATCAATCATGTTTCTAGTCTATTGCATAGTTACAATGTGTAATCATCGATGTCCCAGGGCAGTAAACACTGTTGAAGTGTATATCTGGTAATACATACATGCAGACACAGCATCATTCAAAGAATGGAGTTTGATACACCTGGTATTGGATAATGACTGAAAAATAATGTCTCAGAGATCCGTACCTGAACCGCACCTTTATTTGCCAAGGAAGAGTTACATGATCCGTGAATATATTCAATGTACAGGCTACAATGTGGGGATCATGCATGGTAATAACTACAGTACATGATCAGTGAATATATTCAATGTACAGGCTACAATGTGGGGATCTCATGCGTGGTAATAACTACAGTACATGTATATAGGACTTGCATCCTTGGCACAATGAAGTTTTATTATATTCTACTCTATCCATAGGCTTCACTAATGCCATTCAGACTTGAAGTTGATACAGCAACTATGATTCCTGAGGTTCATAGATTGGTATGAATATTGGTCCATACACAGACCGGCTACATACTGTAACTAGCTACACATCCATGGACACACAGACCGGCTACATACTGTAACTAGCTACACATCCATGGGCACACAGACCGGCTACATACTGTAACTAGCTACACATCCATGGGCACTAGATCGGCTACATACTGTAACTAGCTACACATCCATGGACACACAGACCGGCTACATACTGTAACTAGCTACACATCCACGGGCACACAGATCGGCTGCACATACTGTAACTAGCTACACATCCATGGGCACACAGATCGGCTACATACTGTAACTAACTATCCATACCAGGCACACAGATCGGCTACATACTGTAACTAGTTCCACATCCATGGGCACACAGATCGGCTACATACTGTAACTTAGCTACACATCCATGGGCACACAGACCGGCTACATACTGTAACTAGTTACACATCCATGGGCACACAGATGGGCTACATACTGTAACTAGCTACACATCCGCTGGGCACACAGATCAGCTACATACTGTAACTAGCTACACATCCATGGACACACAGACCGGCTACATACTGTAGCTAGCTACACATCCATGGGCACACAGATCAACTACATACTGTAACTAGCTACACATCCATGGGCACACAGACCGGCTACATACTGTATTTAGCTACATCCATGGACACACAGATATTTTTTTATCCTCAGCTACACAGTGAGCAAGAAAATAGTTAGCTAGCTAAGTTACTTCAGCTGGATTGCAAGGCAAGTTTACACAATTGGCCATGTCAAATGGCAGTAAATGCTTCGCTAGCTAGATTCTTCACATCCACTGTTTCCCAAGACGACAACCTGGTTGACGGTTTTCTCAGAAGTCACTAAAACATTAAACAACACAAACGACAAATGTAATTCTCCTAACTTTTGGCTAGCTGGCTGTGTTACAGCTAGTCGGGTAAACTTGCTAAATAGCCAGGTCTCGTCCAAAAAATTAACTTTACGACCAAAAAAAATTATATATATATGCACAAACGTCTGTCTCTACATGAACTAACATATTCCTCTCAATTGTAAATGTTTCGCTTGACTCGTTATGACGTTATAACGACTTACATCTGAATCAAACCGTAACGTTTTGTCAGCCATCTTTGTTGAAGAACGACACAAGGGACGGGTGGCTCGCGTCAACATTTCGTCATTGGAATCACTCGATATGATTGGTCATATGAAAACCTTAGGACCCGGATGCATGACGCGTGCTCTAACTTCCCCACCCCATTGTGGTGGTCTGGAGAAATGAAGCCGTGACGCTTCCCTGCGGTGTACACTCGCAACTTTTAAATGAGGAACCACTGTATAATAATACGATTAAATTACATCTTTACAGAGTTTACATTTTAAATTTTAAATTTAAATTACAGAGTTTCCTGCCTCCCCAAATACATATTCTCCTATTCCCTCCCGTTCAGAAAGACATGACAGATGTGGCATTATAATAACAGATGAGTGTTGTCTGGGTGAAACACAGCATGGTATATTGGGGAGCGGCAGGTAGTCTAGTGGTTAGAGGCAGGTAGCCTAGTGGTTAGAGGCAGGTAGTCTAGTGGTTAGAGCAGGTAGCCTAGTGGTTAGAGGCAGGTAGTCTAGTGGTTAGAGCAGGTAGCCTAGTGGTTAGAGCAGGTAGCCTAGTGGTTAGAGGCAGGTAGCCTAGTGGTTAGAGCAGGTAGCCTAGTAGTTAGAGGCAGGTAGCCTAGTGGTTAGAGGCAGGTAGCCTAGTAGTTAGAGCAGGTAGCCTAGTGGTTAGAGGCAGGTAGCCTAGTGGTTAGAGGCAGGTAGTCTAGTGGTTTGAGCAGGTAGCCTAGTAGTTAGAGGCAGGTAGCCTAGTGGTTAGAGGCAGGTAGTCTAGTGGTTAGAGGCAGGTAGCCTAGTGGATAGAGGCAGGTAGCCTAGTGGTTAGAGCAGGTAGCCTAGTGGTTAGAGGCAGGTAGTCTAGTGGTTAGAAGTAGTTAGGGAGCAGGTAGCCTAGTGGTTGAGGCAGGTAGCCTAGTGGTTAGAGGCAGGTAGTCTGATGTGGTTTGAGCAGGTAGCCTGGTAGTTAGAGGCAGGAGTACAGTAGCCTAGTGGTTAGAGGCAGGTAGTCTAGTGGTTAGAGGCAGGTAGTCCTGAGTGGTTAGAGGCAGGTAGCCTAGTGGATGAGGCAGGTAGCCTAGTGGTTAGAGCAGGTAGCCAAGTGGTTAGAGGCAGAGTAGTCTAGTGGTTAGGCAGGTAGTCTAGTGGTTTGAGCAGGTAGCCTAGTGGTCAAGGCAGTAGCCTAGTGGTTAGAGCAGGTAGCCTAGTGGTTAGAAGCAGGTAGTCTAGTGAATTAGAAGCAGGTAGTCTAGTGGTTAGAGGCAGGTAGCCTAGTGGTTAGAGGGAAGGTAGCCTAGTGGTTAGAGCAGGTAGTCACAGTGGTTAGAGGCAGGTAGTCTAGTGGTTAGAGCAGGTGGTCTAGTGGTTGAGGCAGGTAGTCTAGTGGTTAGAGGCAGGTAGTCTAGTGGATTAGAGCAGGTGGTCTAGTGGTTAGAGCAGGTAGCCTAGTGGTTTAGAGCAGGTAGCCTGGTGGTTAGAGCAGGTAGCCTGGTGGTTAGAGCAGGGAGTCTAGTGGTTGAGGCAGGTAGTCTAGTGGTTAGAGCTTTGGACTAGTAACCTAAAGGTTGCACGATTTAATCCCTGGGCTGGCAAGGTACAAATCTGTCGCTCTGCCCCTGAACAAGGCAGTTAACCCACTGCTCCTAGGCCACTATCGAGAATTAGAATATTGTTCTTAACTGACCTGCCTAGTTAATAAAATATATTTAATCATTGTTTATTGCCCAGTGTGATATTTTATGTTTTTATTGTGTCTAAAAACCTTACATGAACCTTCCACCTTGACCTCTAAAGCAGTCTAAAGTCACACCTTCTGGGATGAACCTTGACCTCTAAAGCAGTCTAAGTCACATTTTCTGTGGATGAACCTTGACCTCTAAAGCAGTCTAAAGTCACATCTTCTGGGTTGAACATTGCTCTGATGGTGTAATTTTGCATTAAACTGGGGTCACTGTCACTGTGTGTCTGTGATGTCATCAGTGTCAGACAGACCATACTGGTAGGGTGATCTGTGTCTCAACGACCCCGGGACACATTGACAGGAATGACGGACTTTGACACCCATCAACTGAGATTACTAAACAAGCTGCATGTGTGTCTGCTTATCAGCCATCAGATGTCATTACTGTACCTGCAGTCTGTGTTTACATTTCTTGTGCGCGTGTGGTGTATGTGTAATGAGCCGTGACATGTGCGCGTGTGTAAAAGTGCCTTGTGACGTGTGTGTGTGTGTGTGTGTGTGTGTGTGTGTGTGTGTGTGTGTGTGTGTGTGTGTGTGTGTGTGTGTGTGTGTGTGTGTGTGTGTGTGTGTGTGTGTGTGTGTGTGTGTGTGTGTGTGTGTGTGTGTGTGTGTGTGTGTGTGTGTGTGTGTGTGTGTGTGTGTGTGTATGCGTGCGCGTGTGTGTTTATGTGTGAATATGCTGATCGTAATTTCTGTCCAAGAAACAGATGAACAGCATCAGACCAGAAGATAAACAGGATCCTTCTCTTCCTGGGGTTTATTATGGATGCACATTAGTTTCCTGTCAAGGCAGCAGCTACTCTTCCTGGGGTTTATTATGGATCCCCATTAGTTCCTGCCAAGGCAGCAGCTACCTTCCTGGGGTTTATTATGGATCCCCATTAGTTCTTACAGCAGCTACTCTTCCTGGGGTTTATTATGGATCCCCATTAGTTCTTGCCAAGGCAGCAGCTACTCTTCCTGGGGTTTGGTATGGATCCCCATTGGTTCTGTCAGGCAGCATTTACTCTTCCTGGGGTTTATCATGGATCCCCATTAGTTCCTGCCAAGGCAGCAGCTACTCTTCCTGGGGTTTTATTATGGATCCCCATTAGTTCCTGCCAAGGCAGCAGCTACTCTTCCTGGGGTTTTATTATGGATCCCCATTAGTTCTTGCCAAGGCAGCAGCTACTCTTCCTGGGGTTTATTATGGATCCCCATTAGTTCCTGCCAAGGCAGCAGCTACTCTTCATGGGGTTTATTATGGATCCCCATTAGTTCCATGCCAAGGCAGCAGCTACTCTTCCTGGGGTTTATTATGGATCCCCATTAGTTCCTGCCAAGGCAGCAGCTACTCTTCCTGGGGTTTATTATGGATCCCCATTGGTTTCCTGCCAAGGCAGCAGCTACTCTTCCCGGGGTTTATCATGGATCCCCATTAGTTCCTGCCAAGGCAGCAGCTACTCTTCCTGGGGTTTATTATGGATCCCCATTAGTTCCTGCCAAGGCAGCAGCTACTCTTCCTGGGGTTTATTATGGATCCCCATTAGTTCCTGCCAAGGCGCAGCTACTCTTCCTGGGGTTTTATTATGGATCCACATTAGTTTCCTGCCAAGGCAGCAGCTACTCTTCGTGGGGTTTATTATGGATCCCCGGCCTGGTTCTTGCCAAGGCAGCTACTCTTCCTGGGGTTTATTATGGATCCCCATTAGTTCCTGCCAAGGCATTCACTCTTCCTGGGGTTTATTATGGATCCCCGTGGTTCTGCTGCCAAGGGCAGCAGCTATGTCTTCCTGGGACTTTGTATGGATTCCCATTAGTTTCCTGGGCAGCAGCCTACCCTCTTCCTGGGGGTTTGTGTGGATTTGTTTGATGGTTCTTTGTGAGGCAGCAGCTACTGTCTTCCTGGGGTTTGTGTGGATCCCCATTAGTTCCTGCCAAGCAGCTACTCTTCCTGGGGTTTATCATGGATCCCCATTAGTTCCCTGCCAAGGCAGCAGCTACTTTTCTGGGGTTTATTATGGATCCCCATTAGTCCTGCCAAGGCAGCAGCTACTTTTCCTGGGGTTTATTGATCCCATTAGTTCTTGCCAAGGTAGCAGCTACTCTTCCTGGGGGGTTTATTATGGATCCCCATTGGTTCCTGCCAAGGCAGCAGCTACTCTTCCTGGGGTTTATTATGGATCCCCATTAGTTCCTGCCAAGGTAGCAGCTACTCTTCCTGGGTTTATGGATCCCCATTAGTTCCTGCCCAAGGCAGCAGCTACTCTTCCTGGGGTTTATTATGGATCCCCATTAGTTCCTGCCAAGGTAGCAGCTACTCTTCCTGGGGTTTATTATGGATCCCCATTAGTTCTTGCCAAGGCAGCAGCTACTCTTCCTGGGGTTTATTATGGATCCCCATTAGTTCCTGACAAGGCAGCAGCTACTCTTCCTGGGGTTTATTATGGATCCCATTAGTTCCTGCCAAGGCAGCAGCTACTCTTCCTGGGGTTTATTATGGATCCCCATTAGTTCCTGCCAAGGCAGCAGCTACTCTTCCTGGGGTTTTATTATGGATCCCCATTAGTTTGCCAAGGGGTTCTGGGGTTTATTATGGATCCCCATTAGTTCCTGCCAAGGCAGCAGCTACTCTTCCTGGGGTTTATTATGGATCCCCATTAGTTCCTGCCGGGCAGCTACTTTCCTGGGGTTTATTATGGATCCCCATTAGTTCCTGCCAAGGCAGCAGCTACTCTTTCTGGGGTTTATTATGGATCCCCATTAGTTCCTGCCAAGGGCAGCTTCTCTTCCTGGGGTTTATTATGGATCCCCATTGGTTCTCTACCAGAGCAGCAGCTACTCTTCCTGGGGTTTATTGGATCCCCATTGGTTCCTGCCAAGGCAGCAGCTACTCTTCCTGGGGTTTATCATGGATTCCCATTAGTTCCTGTTGCCAAGGCAGCAGCTATATTTCTGGGTTTATTATGAATCCCCATTAGTTCCTGCCAAGGGCAGCTACTCTTCCTGGGGTTTATTATGGATCCCCATTAGTTCCTGCCAAGGCAGCAGCTACTCTTCTGGGGTTTATTATGGATCCCCATTAGTTCCTGCCAAGGCAGCAGCTACTCTTCCCTGGGGTTTATTGGATCCCCATTAGTTCCTTCCAAGGCAGCAGCTTCTCTTCCTGGGGTTTATCATGGATCCCCATTAGTTCACAAGGCAGCAGCTACTCTTCCTGGGGTTTATTATGGATCCCCATTGGTTCCTGACAAAGGCAGCAGCTTCTCTTCCTGGGTTTGTGGATCCCCATTAGTTCTGACAAGGCAGCAGCTACTCTTCCTGGGGTTTGTATGGATCCCCATTAGTTCCTGACAAGGCAGCAGCACTCTTCCTGGGGTTTTTATTATGGATCCCCATTGGTTCTGACAAGGCGGCAGCTACTCTTCCTGGGGTTTGTATGGATCCCCATTAGTTTCCTGACAAGGCCTTGCTTCTCTTCCTGGGGTTTATTGGATCCCCATTAGGTCCTGACAAGGCAGCAGCTCCTCTTCCTGGGGTTTATCATGGATCCACATTAGTTCTGACAAGGCAGCAGCTCCTCTTCCTGGGGTTTATTATGGATCCCCATTAGTTCCTGCCAAGGCAGCAGCTACTCTTCCTGGGGTTCAAAAGGCAAAAACTAAAATGAAATACAACAGTGCATCATATAACATTATTACAACACTACATATCTACAATACAACATGTATAATACCACTATACATACTGTACGTGTGTGTTGTTGTCTGTGTCCCTGTGGGTTTACCCAGTTTGAACTGTTTACCCATGAGTCCCCATGTAGAGAGGAACAGGGTCAGACAGTGGGACTGTTTACCCATGAGTCCCCATGTAGAGAAGGACAGGGTCAGACAGTGGGACTGTTTACCCATGAGTCCCCATGTAGAAAGGGACAGGGTACAGCAAACTGTGACCCTTACCACTAATACTCTGGATTCAATAAATGCTTACTTAAAGGCACAGTGCAGTCAAAAACGTGATTTTACCTGTGTTTTACATACACCGAGTATACAAAACATTAGGAACATGAAATAAACTGAACAGGGGAATCCAGGTGAAAGCTATGATCCCTTATTTATGTCACTTGTTAAATCCACTTCAATCAGTGTAGATGAAGGGGAGGAGACATGTAGATGAAGGGGAGAAGACATGTAGATGAAGGGGAGGAGACATGTAGATGAAGGGGAGGAGACATGTAGACGAAGGGGAGGAGAGATGTAGATGAAGGGGAGGAGACATGTAGATGAAGGAGGAGAGATGTAGATGAAGGGAGCAGACATGTAGATGAAGGGGAGGAGACATGTAGATGAAGGGAGGAGAGATGTAGATGAAGGGGAGGAGAGATGTAGATGAAGGGGAGACATGTAGATGAAGGGGAGGAGACATGTAGATGAAGGGGAGGAGACATGTAGACGAAGGGGAGGAGACATGTAGATGAAGGGGAGGAGAGATGTAGATGAAGGGGAGGAGAAATGTAGACGAAGGGGAGGAGACATGTAGATGAAGGGGAGGAGAGATGTAGATGAAGGGGAGCAGACATGTAGATGAAGGGGAGGAGACATGTAGATGAAGGGAGGAGACATGTAGATGAAGGGGGGAGATGTAGATGAAGGGGAGGAGACATGTAGACGAAGGGGGAGGAGACATGTAGATGAAGGGGAGGAGACATGTAGACGAAGGGGAGGAGACATGTAGATGAAGGGGAGGAGAGATGTAGATGAAGGGGAGGAGATATGTAGATGAAGGGGAGGAGACATGTAGATGAAGGGGAGGAGAGATGAAGGGGAGGAGACATGTAGATGAATGGGAGGAGACATGTAGATGAAGGGAGGAGAGATGTAGATGAAGGGGAGGAGACATGTAGACGAGGGGAGGAGACATGTAGATTAAGGGAGGAGAGATGTAGGTGAAGGGGAGGAGACATGTAGATGAAGGGGAGGAGATATGCAGATGAAGGGGAGGTGAGATGTAGACGAGGGGAGGAGACATGTAGAGGAAGGGGAGGAGAGATGTAGATGAAGGGGAGGAGACACGTAGACGAAGGGGAGGAGACATGTAGATGAAGGGGAGGAGACATGTAGACGAGGGGGAGGAGACATGTAGATGAAGGGGAGGAGACATGTAGATGAAGGGGATGAGAGATGTAGATGAAGGGGAGGAGACACGTAGACGAAGGGGAGGAGACATGTAGATGAAGGGGAGGAGATATGTAGATGAAGGGGAGGAGACATGTAGATGAAGGGGAGGAGACATGTAGATGAAGGGGAGGAGACATGTAGATGAGGGGGAGGAGATATGTAGATGAAGGGGATGAGACATGTAGATGAAGGGGAGGAGACATGTAGATGAAGGGGAGGAGATATGTAGATGAAGGGGATGAGACATGTAGATGAAGGGGAGGAGACATGTAGATGAAGGGGAATAGACAAGTTGAAGAGTTATTTATATGCCTTTTAAAACAGTTGAGGCGTGGACTGTGTATGTGTGCCATTCAGAAGGTGAACGGACAAGACAAAAGATTTAAGGGCATTTGAACGAGGTTTGGTATCAGCATGTATGAAGAATGGTCTATCACCCAAAGAACATCCATCAGCCAACTTGACCCCACTGTGGAAGCACTGGATCAAACATGGGCCAGCAGCATTCCTGTGGAACGCGTTCGACACCGCGTGGAGTCCATCCCCCGACAATTTGAGGCTGTTCTGAGGGTAAAGTACTCAGTTGTAGGAAGCTGTTCAAAATGTTTGCTATACTCGGTGTAGATAAAAATTATACCCCTTAAGTTTAAGAGCTGTTTGAAGAGACCGCCAAAAATGTCAACCTGTTGTGTTGCGATGGAGTTTCGACCTGCCTGGTGACATCACCAGGTAGTAAATGAGTTAATAGACCAATAAGAAAGAGAGTTCCAAACCTCTCTGCCAATAGTCAGTTTTTATAAAAAACGTCTTTCTTTGGATCTTAATAGCTGCAGAAGGCTTCAGGAATCAAACCAATATGAGATTAACCTTACCAGGTCCAACTAAGATCACGAGGAATTGATAAGTTATATATTTCAAGAATCAATGGGCATAAAAAAAAATGGGATGTACCAATGTCAGATTTTCCTCGGGGTTGCATGAGGTCACAGTATTGTTGTAGAACATTATACAGTGGTTCTGGCAGAAAGCATCACACCATGGGAAAGTAGATTCTACCCTCCAGTGCTGGGATTGGTTTAAAAGCTGAACTGGTCACTGCTGTGTGCTGACATTGGGTACTGCCTCTGATCTGGAGGACTCACTAAACAGAGAACATCCCTGGTCATCCCTACTGCCTCTGATCTGAGGGGCTCACTAAACAGAGAACATCCCTGGTCATCCCTACTGCCTCTGATCTGGAGGACTCACTAAACAGAGAACATCCCTGGTCATCCCTACTGCCTCTGATCTGGAGGACTCACTAAACAGAGAACATCCCTGGTCATCCCTACTGCCTCTGATCTGAGGGGCTCACTAAACAGAGAACATCCCTGGTCATCCCTACTGCCTCTGATCTGGAGGACTCACTAAACAGAGAACATCCCTGGTCCTCCCGACTGCCTCTGATCTGGAGGACTCACTAAACAAAGAACATCCCTGGTCATCCCTACTGCCTCTGATCTGGAGGACTCACTAAACAGAGAACATCCCTGGTCATCCCTACTGCCTCTGATCTGGAGGACTCACTAAACAGAGAACATCCCTGGTCATCCCTACTGACTCTGATCTGGAGGACTCACTAAACAGAGAACATCCCTGGTCATCCCTACTGCATCTGATCTGGAGGACTCACTAAACAGAGAACATCCCTGGTTCTCCCTACTGCCTCTGATCTGGAGGACTCTGGGTGTCTGCGTGTCTATCTGAGTGTCTGAGTGTCTGGGTGTCTGGGT
>NW_025752588.1:2500-12301 GCF_021184085.1 Oncorhynchus gorbuscha
GAGAGGGTGAAGGAGGAGGAGAAGGAGAGAAAGAGAGGGTGAAGAGGGAGGGGAAGGAGAGAAAGAGAGGAGTGAAGGGGGAGGAGGAAGGGAGAGAAAGAGAGGGTGAAGGGGGAGGGGAAGGAGAGAAAGAGAGGGTGAAGGAGGAGGGAGAAGGAGTAGAAGAGAGAGGGTGAAGGGAGGGAGGAGAAGAATGAGAGAAAGAGAGAGGTGAGAGGGGAGGGGAAGGAGAGAAAGAGAGGGTGAAGGGGAGGGGAAGGAGAGAAAGAGGGTGAAGGGGAGGGGAAGGAGAAGAAAGAGAGGGTGAAGGGGGGAGGGGAAGGGAGAGAAAGAGAGGGTGAAGGGGGAAGGAAGGGAGGAAGAGAAGGAGAGAAAGAGAGGGTGAAGGGGGAAGGAGGGAGGGAGAAGGAGAGAAAGAGAGGGTGAAGTGAGGAGGGGAAGGAGAGAAAGAGAGAGTGGAAGGGAGAGGGGAAGGAGAGAGTGAAGGGAGGGAGGGGAAGGAGAGAAAGAGAGGGTGAAGGAGGGAGGAAGGAGGAAGAGAGGGTGAAGGGGGAGGGGAAGGAGAGAAAGAGAGGGTGAAGGAAGGGAGGAGAGAAAGAGGGTGAAGGGGAGGGGAAGGAGAGAGAAAGAGAGGGTGAAGGAGGGAGGGAAGGAGAGAGAGAGAGGGTGAAGGGAGGAAGGAGAGAAAGAGAGGGTGAAGGAGGGGAGGGAAGGAGAGAAAGAGAGGGTGAACTGAGAAGGGAAGGAGAGAAAGAGAGAGGTGAAGGAGAGGAGGAGAGAAAAGAGAGGGTGAAGGAGGAGGGGAAGGAGAGAAAGAGAGGGTGAAGGAGGGAGAGGGAAGGGAGAGAAAGAGAGGGTGAAGGAGGTAGGAGAGAAAGAGAGGGTGAAGGAGGGAGGGGAAGGAGAGAAAGAGAGGGTGAAGGTGGGAGGGGAAGGAGAGAAAGAGAGGGTGAAGGAGGGAGGAGAGAAAGAGAGAGTGAAGGAGGGACGAGGGAAGGAGAGAAAGAGAGGGTGAAGGAGGGAGGGGAAGGAGAGGAAGAGGGTGAAGGGGAGGGGAAGGAGAGAGAGAGAGGGTGAAGGGGGAGGGGAAGGAGAGAAAGAGAGGGTGAAGGGGAGGGAAGGAGAGAAAGAGAGGATGAAGGGAAGGGTATGGAGAGAAAGAGAGGATGAAGGGGAGGGTGATGGAGAGAAAGAGAGGGTGAAGGGGGAGGGGAGGAGAGAAAGAGAGGGTGAAGGGAGGGGAAGGAGAGAAAGAGAGGGTGAAGGGGAGGGGAAGGTGAGAAAGAGAGGGTGAAGGGGGAGGGAAGGTGAGAAAGAGAGGGTGAAGGGGAGGGGAAGGTGAGAAAGAGAGGGTGAAGGGGAGGGAAGGAGAGAAAGAGAGGGTGAAGGGGAGGGGAAGGAGAGAAAGAGAGGGTGAAGGGGAGGGAAGGTGAGAAAGAGGGTGAAGGGGAGGGAAGGTGAGAAAGAGAGGGTGAAGGGGAGGAAGGAGAGAAAGAGAGAAGGAACGAGTGCGTCCTGCTGATAACCTGCAGATGTGAGCAGTGAAGGAAAGAATCTGTGAAACCACAGGGTGGAAAAATAACAAGGTGGATCACTTCTCTCTCTCTCTCTCTCTCTCTCTCTCTCTCTCTCTCTCTCTCTCTCATCTCTTCTCATCTCTCTCTCTCTCTCTCTCATCTCTCTCTCTCTCTCTCTCTCTCTCTCTCTCTCTCTCTCTCTCTCTCTCTCTCTCTCTCTCTCTCTCTCTCTCTCTCTGCTCTCTCTCTCTCTCTCTCTGTCTCTCTGCCTCTGTCTCTCTGCCTCTGTCTCTCTCTCTCTCTCTCTCTCTCTCTCTCTCTCTCTCTCTCTCTCTCTCCTCTCTCTCTCCTCTCTCCTCTCTCCTGTCTCTCTCTCTGTCTCTCTCATTAGGATATAGGTTGGGTCTCTTTTCCATAACACATTACAAGGCTCCCGTCCAGGGATGATTTATAACACATTACAAGGCTCCCCTCCAGGGATGATTTATAACACATTACAAGGCTCCTCCAGGGATGATTTATAACACATTACAAGGCCCTCTAGCAGATGAAAGAAGAAGGATAAGTGAGTAGCAGTTACCATGGTAGCGAGCAGCATCTACCATGGTTGTGAGCAGTATTTACCATGGTAGTGAGCAGCGGTTACCATGGTAGTGAGCAGCAGTTACCATGGTAGTGAGCAGCAGTTACCATGGTAGTAAGCAGTAGTTACCATGGTAGTGAGCAGTAGTTACCATGGTCGGGAGCCGCATCTACCATGGTAGTGAGCAGTAGTTACCATGGTAGTGAGCAGTAGTTACCATAGTAGTGAGCAGCAGTTACCATAGTAGTGAGCAGCAGTTACCATAGTAGTGAGCAGCAGTTACCATGGTATTGAGCAGCAGTGGCCATGGTAGTGAGCAGCAGTTACCATGGTAGTGAGCAGCAGTGGCCATGGTAGTGAGCAGCAGTTACCATGGTAGTGAGCAGCAGTTACCATGGTGAGTGAGCAGCAGTGGCCATGGTAGTAGAGCAGCAGTTACCATGGTAGTGAGTATGCAGTTACCATGGTATTGAGTAGCAGTTACCATGGTAGTGAGCAGCGGCAGTTACCATAGTAGTGGAGCAGCAGTTACCATGGTAGGTGAGTAGCAGTGACCATGGTAGTGAGCAGCAGTTACCATGGTAGTGAGCAGCAGTTGCCATAGTAGTGAGCAGCAGTTACCATAGTAGTGAGCAGCAGTTACCATGGTATTGAGCAGCAGTGACCATAGTAGTGAGCAGCAGTTACCATAGTAGTGAGCAGCAATTACCATGGTAGTGAGCAGCAGTGGCCATGGTAGTGAGTAGCAGTTACCATGGTAGTGAGCAGTAGTTCCCATAGTAGTGAGCAGCAGTTACCATGGTAGTGAGCAGCAGTTACCATGGTAGTGAGTAGCAGTTACCATGGTAGTGAGCAGCAGTTACCATGGTAGTGAGTTTAGTTACCATGGTAGTGAGTAGCAGTTACCATGGTAGTGAGTAGCAGTTACCATAGTAGTGAGCAGCAGTTACCATGGTAGTGAGTAGCAGTGACCATGGTAGTGAGCAGCAGTTACCATGGTAGTGAGCAGTAGTTCCCATAGTAGTGAGCAGCAGTTACCATAGTAGTGAGTTTAGTTACCATGGTAGTGAGTGGCAGTTACCATGGTATTGAGCAGCAGTTACCATGGTAGTGAGCAGCAGTTACCATGGTAGTGAGCAGCAGTTACCATGGTAGTGAGCAGCAGTTACCATGGTAGTGAGCAGCAGTTACCATAGTAGTGAGCAGCAGTTACCATGGTATTGAGCAGCAGTGACCATAGTAGTGAACAGCAGTTACCATAGTAGTGAGCAGCAATTACCATGGTAGTGAGCAGCAGTGGCCATGGTAGTGAGTAGCAGTTACCATGGTAGTGAGCAGCAGTTACCATGGTAGTGAGTTTAGTTACCATGGTAGTGAGTAGCAGTTACCATGGTAGTGAGTAGCAGTTACCATAGTAGTGAGCAGCAGTTACCATAGTAGTGAGCAGCAGTTACCATGGTATTGAGCAGCAGTGACCATAGTAGTGAGCAGCAGTTACCATGGTAGTGAGCAGCAGTTACCATGGTAGTGAGCAGCAGTTACCATGGTAGTGAGCAGCAGTTACCATAGTAGTGAGCAGCAGTTACCATGGTATTGAGCAGCAGTGACCATAGTAGTGAGCAGCAGTTACCATAGTAGTGAGCAGCAATTACCATGGTAGTGAGCAGCAGTGGCCATGGTAGTGAGTAGCAGTTACCATGGTAGTGAGTAGCAGTTACCATGGTATTGAGCAGCAGTGACCATAGTAGTGAGTAGCAGTTACCATGGTAGTGAGTAGCAGTTACCATGGTAGTGAGCAGCAGTTACCATGGTAGTGAGTAGCAGTTACCATGGTAGTGAGCAGCAGTTACCATGGTAGTGAGCAGCAGTTACCATGGTAGTGAGTAGCAGTTACCATGGTAGTGAGTAGCAGTTACCATGGTAGTGAGTAGCAGTTACCATGGTAGTGAGCAGCAGTTACCATGGTAGTGAGTAGCAGTTACCATGGTAGTGAGCGGCAGTGACCATAGTAGTGAGCAGCAGTTACCATAGTAGTGAGCAGCAGTTACCATGGTAGTGAGTAGCAGTTACCATGGTATTGAGCAGCAGTGACCATAGTAGTGACTAGCAGTTACCATGGTAGTGAGTAGCAGTTACCATGGTATTGAGCAGCAGTGACCATGGTAGTGAGCAGCAGTTACCATAGTAGTGAGTAGCAGTTACCATGGTATTGAGCAGCAGTTACCATGGTAGTGAGTAGCAGTTACCATGGTATTGAGCAGCAGTGACCATAGTAGTGACTAGCAGTTACCATGGTAGTGAGTAGCAGTTACCATGGTAGTGAGTAGCAGTTACCATGGTAGTGAGCAGCAGTTACCATAGTAGTGAGTAGCAGTTACCATGGTATTGAGCAGCAGTGACCATAGTAGTGAGTAGCAGTTACCATGGTAGTGAGCAGCAGTTACCATGGTATTGAGTAGCAGTTACCATGGTATTGAGCAGCAGTGACCATAGTAGTGAGTAGCAGTTACCATGGTAGTGAGCAGCAGTGACCATAGTAGTGACTAGCAGTTACCATGGTAGTGAGTAGCAGTTACCATGGTAGTGAGTAGCAGTTACCATGGTAGTGAGCAGCAGTTACCATAGTAGTGAGTAGCAGTTACCATGGTATTGAGCAGCAGTGACCATAGTAGTGAGTAGCAGTTACCATGGTAGTGAGCAGCAGTTACCATGGTATTGAGTAGCAGTTACCATGGTATTGAGCAGCAGTGACCATAGTAGTGAGTAGCAGTTACCATGGTAGTGAGCAGCAGTTACCATGGTAGTGAGTAGCAGTTACCATGGTATTGAGCAGCAGTGACCATAGTAGTGAGTAGCAGTTACCATGGTAGTGAGCAGCAGATTACCATGGTAGTGAGTAGCAGTTACCATGGTAGTGAGCAGCAGTTACCATGGTAGTGAGTAGCAGTTACCATGGTATTGAGCAGCAGTTACCATGGTAGTGAGTAGCAGTTACCATGGTAGTGAGTAGCAGTTACCATGGTAGATATAACATAAATAGAACACAGCTGGGAAAATAATTGCAATGTAGATTTTTCCTGTTGAGCTTGTTTATTGACCAGGATTTGGTTTAATCTGCGTCTAGGAAACCGAACCCGTACGGTTTATAAACAAAACGGTTTTCTTCTTTTTTTTTAATACTTTCTTGATAAAAATGAGACGGAAGAGTAATGAGGTCACTATTTACATTCAGACAAGTTGGAATAAATACACCTAATCAAAGTAGAATGACTAACCTGAAAAGGACACACGAACGAAGTACAACCGGGCACTATTATGAAACACCCTTTATGGGAACAACGTTGTACAGAGTCTGATGTTACTATAGTGCAACCCATTAACCTGGTGTTTCCTTCTCACTAGGATCATTATGGAGTATGCAGGGATTATTTAGTCCAGATTGAAAATATGTAGTGTGTTATCTTTGCCCTCAAATTTCCTAACTCTTTCAAAGCCATTTAAGAATGACTGGAAACTGAAATATCTCTATGACCGAGTTTCTTGGCATGTTGTGATTGAGCTATTTATAGTCCTGTATAGACCCCCCTCACCTGTCCTCAGCACCTGCCCTGGGGGATCCACACACTGAGCTATTTATAGTCCTGTATAGACCCCCCCTCACCTGTCCTCAGCACCTGCCCTGGGGGATCCACACACTGAGCTATTTATAGTCCTGTTTAGTCTCCTCACCTGTCCTCAGCACCTGCCCTGGAGGAACCACACTATGCACCACTACTAACCACAATGCCCCTCACTCAACACATTCCACACAGGTTTATGTGTAAATTTTTCAGGCTGGTATTTAAATTGCCATATGTCCTCCAGTTGCTGAACAATCAGATTGGTGACATCAATATTAGGACTTGTAATTCCTTTTGTCCCACGGAATTCTTCAACAAAACACTGTCTGAGAATACAACTAATTCCTCAATTCAGAAAAAAACAAACATTCAAAGGGTTAAGGAATTCCTGAGAGGGGAATTCCATGGAGCTAACGACTGACATTGATTGTTTAACAGGGGCCAGTCAGGTGTCACTTAAAAGGGCTAGGAGCTTCACCTGGCTATAGGGCAATCAGGTGGAGCAGACATGGCTTCGGGTGGATATTTCTATTTGAATGGTTAAAGGTTTGCAATGTCATATGTCAAAAGCACCCTGTCAGTTGCAGTAAATGGCAGTGGAGGAAGGATGGCGCAAATGGAATGAATAGAAGAGGAAGGTCTCAAACGGGTGAGAAACATGTTTGATGACCTCTCCATTATGACACCGTCCAAAGGTTCCATTCATTCAAATCAAATCAAATCAAATCTAATTGACTTATATAGCCCTTCTTACATCAGCTGATATCTTAAAGTGCTGTACAGAGACCCAGCCTAAAACCCCAAACAGCAAGCAATGCAGGTGTAGAAGCACGGTGGCTCGGAAAAACTCCCTAGAAAGGCCAGAACCTAGGAAGAAACCTAGAGAGGAACCAGGCTATGTGGGGTGGCCAGTCCTCTTCTGGCTGTGCCGGGTGGAGATTATAACAGAACATGGCCAAGATGTTCAAATGTTCATAAATGACCAGCATGGTCCAATAATAATAAGGAAGAACAGTTGAAACTGGAGTAGCAGCACGGCCAAGTGGACTGGGGACAGCAAGGAGTCATCATGTCAGGTAGTCCTGAGGCATGGTCCTAGGGCCTCCGAGAGAGAGAAAGAAAGAGAGAAAGAGAGAATTAGAGAGAGCACACTTAAATTCACACAGGACACACCGAATAGGACAGGAGAAGTACTCCAGATATAACAAACTGACCCTAGCCCCCCGACACATAAACTACTGCAGCATAAATACTGGAGGCTGAGACAGGAGGGGTCAGGAGACACTGTGGCCCCATCCGGGGCACCGGATGGGAGCCCTCCAATCCGCAATGAGCCGGCCTCTGATTTAAGGGACCACCGGCCTCCGCTAGTCAGATGTCTTCATCATCCTCTAGAGTCTGGTTTTCCTCAGTTCCTAAGGTCACAATAATCTGGGAGTCTGGCCAACTTGTTCACCATGGAGTTCAACGTCAGGCGTTTCAAAGTTCAGTTCCTGTCTAGTTTATTTGGAAATGTTTCAGTATCTTCGAATGAGTCCGTCTAATGGAAACAGACCACGGACTCCATGCAAGCTCTGATAATACTGACACACTGAGATGTGTCAGTAACAAACCCTTGACCGCGTCTGCCTGGCGCTGGCTAACCTTCTCATAAGAGACGAGTCACTTTCATCACCAGAGGAAACATGAAATGTCCCCTGACTGCTACATAGCCCCAAGTATGTAGCTTGCATGCTCTCTCACACACACACACACACACACGCACATGCACACACACACACACATGCACATACACATACATACACATACACATACACACACACACACACACACACACACATACACGTTCACATTCACATACTCACACTCGCACACACAAGCAAGCAAACGCTCGCACGCACGCACGCACGCACACACACAAGCACACTCACACTGGCACACACACACTCGCACACACACACTCGCACACACACACTCGCACACACACACACACACACACACACACACACACACACACACACACACACACACACACACACACACACACACACACACACACACACACACACACACACACACACACACACACTCGCACAGACACGCAACAAGCATACACACACACAGGCAAGCAAGCACACACACACACGCACACACACAGGCGCACACACAGGCACACACAGGCACACACACACTCAAATATATAAAGTCAGTCCTTCTTAGTCAGGTTTTCCTGACAGACAGACACACACGCACAGTCCACCACCCAACCAATCTGTCAGGCTCTTTCCTCAGAATTTCTGCCTTGAATAGGACTTCAGAGAGATGCGGCCAGCGACACACACTCCTTCAGTCATTTATCCCTCTATTAATGTAGACCTAGCATGGCCCTGTGTTTAGAGACCTAGCATGGCCCTGTGTTTAGAGACCTAGCATGGCCCTGTGTTTAGAGACCTAGCATGGCCCTGTGTTTAGAGACCTAGCATGGCCCTGTGTTTAGAGACCCAGCATGGCACTGTGTTTAGAGACCTAGCATGGCCCTGTGTTTAGAGACCTAGCATGGCCCTGTGTTTAGAGACCTAGCATGGCCCTGTGTTTAGAGACCTAGCATGGCCCTGTGTTTAGAGACCTAGTATGGCCCTGTGTTTAGAGACCTAGCATGGCCCTGTGTTTAGAGACCCAGCATGGCCCTGTGTTTAGAGACCCAGCATGGCCCTGTGTTTAGAGACCTAGCATGGCCCTTTGCTTAGAGACTTAGCATGGCCCTGTGTTTAGAGACCCAGCATGGCCCTGTGTTTAGAGACCCAGCATGGCCCTGTGTTTAGAGACCCTAGCATGGCCCTGTGTTTAGAGACCTAGCATGGCCCTGTGTTTATGTAACGGATCTGAAACGGCTAGCTTAGTTAGCGGTGCGCGCTAAATAGCGTTTCAATCGGTGACGTAACTTGCTCTGAGACCTTGAAGTAGTGGTTCCCTTGCTCTGCAAGGGCCGCGCTTTTGTGGAGCGATGGGTAACGATTCTTCGTGGGTGACTGTTGTTGATGTGTGCAGAGGGTCCCTGGTTCGCGCCCGCTTATGGGCGAGGGGACAGTCTAAAGTTATACTGTTACACATGGTCAAATATGTAGCCACAGTGTACTGTCGATTTAGGGCCAGATAGCACTGCATTTTGCTTTATGTTTGTGCTAGTGTTTCTCAATAAGCAATATAGTTTTGTTTTGTAATTTGGTTTATCCTGATTGATTGGATGTTCTGGTCCTGAGGCTTCAGTATGTTAGTAGAACAGGTTTGTGAACTCAGCCCGAGGACCAGCTGGATGAGGGGACTCTTTTCTTTGCTCAGCTCTTGGCATTGCAGGGCTTGGTGATGATATGAGAGGGTCACTGTATTTTAGATGTTTCCAAAACTGAATTGCTCTTTTTTGAGTTTTTATTATTAGTGGATATTGGCCTAATTCTTCCCTGCATGCATTGTTTGTAGTTTTCCTCTGGACATGTAGGAGAATCTTACAGAACTCTGCATGCAGGGTTTCAATGTTTGTCTCATTTGATTAAATCTTGTTTTGCAAGTGGACCCCACACCTCGCTGCCATAAAGTGCAATTGGTTCAATGTCATATTCAATTAGTTTTAGCCAAATTTTAATAGGTATTTCAATTTGAATTTGTTTTTTAATGGCGTAGAATGCCCTGCGTGCTTTCTCTCTCTCAGTTCCTTCACTGCCTCATTAAGGTGTCCAGTTGAGCTTATTTTTAAACCTCAGTAATTGTAGTGTGTGCAGTGCTCTATATAATTTGTACCAATTGAGCACTTTGGTCTAATTCCCTGAGATCTGGATTCTCTCTCTCTCTCTCTCTCTCTCTCTCTCTCTCTCTCTCTCTCTCTCTCTCTCTCTCTCTCTCTCTCTCTCTCTCTCTCTCTCTCTCTCTCTCTCTCTCTCTCTCTCTCTCTCCTCTCTCTCTCTCTCTCCAAAATCTTTTCCCAGACTGCTATAGCAGCAAACTCCCAAGCCCAGTTTTCTTTGTCTCTCTATTTCTCTCTCTTTCTTTGTTGCTGAGAATTATTTATTGGGGTCGACGAAGACGG
>NW_025752589.1:0-12294 GCF_021184085.1 Oncorhynchus gorbuscha
GAAACAGCTCCACCTAGGTAAAAGAAACAGCTCCACCTAGGAAACAGCTCCACCTAGGTAAGAATCCAGAAACAGCTCCACCTAGGAAACAGCTCAACCTAGGTAAAAGGAACAGCTCCACCTAGGTAAAAGAAACAGCTCCACCTAGGAAACAGCTCCACCTAGGTAAAAGAAACAGCTCCACCTAGGTAAAAGAAACAGCTCCACCTAGAAACAGCTCCACCTAGGTAAAAGAAAACAGCTCCACCTAGGAAACAGCTCCCACCTAGGTAAAAGCTCCACCTAAAACAGCTCACCTAAGTAAAAGAAACAGCTCCACCAGGAAAGAGCTCCACCTAGGTAAAAAAAGAAACAGCTCCACCCAGCTCCACCTAGGTAAAAGAAACAGTCCACCTATGAAAAAAACGGCTCCACCTAGGTAAAGAAACAGCTCCACCTAGGTAAAACCTAGAAACAGCTCCACCTAGGTAAAAGAAACAGCTCCACCCAGGTAAAAAGAAAACAGCTCCACCTAGTAAAAGGAACAGCTCCACCAGGAAACAGCTCCACCTAGGTAAAAGAAACAGCTCCACCTAGGAAACAGCTCACCTAGTAAAAACAGCTCCACAGCAGCTCCACCAGGTAAAAGAAACAGCTCCACCTAGGAAGCTCCACCAACAGCTCCACCTAGGTAAAAGAAACAGCTCCACAGAAACAGCTCCACCTAGGTAAAAGAAACAGCTCCACCTAGGTAAAAGAAACAGCTCCAAGGTAAAAAGAACAGCTCCACCTAGGTAAAAGGAACAGCTCCACCTAGGAAACAGCTCCACCTAGGTAAAAGAAACAGCTCCACCTAGGAAACAGCTCCACCTAGGTAAAAGAAACAGCTCCACCTAGGAAACAGCTCCACTCTAGGTAAAAGAAACAGCTCCACCTAGGATAAACAGCTCCAGCTCCACCTAGGTAAAAGAAACAGCTCCACCTAGGTAAAAGGAACAGCTCCACCTAGGAAACAGCTCCGCTTGCCACGGAGCTGTGAGGGGAACGGCACCTCAGTACCTCCAGGCTCTGATCAGGCCCTACACCCAAACAAGGGCACTGCGTTCATCCACCTCTGGAAACTTCGCCTCCACCACTGAGGAAGTACAGCTCCACCCTCAGCCCAGTCAAAACTGTTCGCTGCTCTGGCCCCCCAATGGTGGAACAAATTCCCTCACGACGCCAGGACAGCGGAGTCAATCCACCTTGGAGACACCTGAAACCCCAGTTAAGGAATACCTAGGATAGGGATAAGTAATCCCTCTCACCCCCTAGGTTCAGCTCCACCTGGATGTCATAAGGTGAATGCTCCAATTTGTAAGTCAGCTCTGATAAGAGCCGTCTGCTAAATGACTTAAATGTAAATGTAAATGTAAGCTCCACCTAGGTAAAAGAAACAGCTCCACCTAGGAAACAGCTCCACCTAGGTAAAAGAAACAGCTCCACCTAGGTAAAAGAAACAGCTCCATCTAGGAAACAGCTCCACATAGGAAACAGCTCCACCTAGGTAAAAGAAACAGCTCCACCTAGAAACAGCTCCACCTAGGTAAAAAAAAAACAGCTCCACATAGGAAACAGCTCAATCTAGGTAAAAGGAACAGCTCCACTCACCTAGGAAACAGCTCCACCTAGAAACAGCTCACCAATCCACCTAGGTAAAAGAAAACAGCTCCACCTAGGTAAAGAAACAGCTCCTAGGTAAAGAAACAGCTCCACCTAGGTAAAAAACAGCAGCTCCACCTAGGTAAAAGAAACAGCTCCACCTAGGTCAAAGAAACAGCTCCACCTAGGTAAACAGCTCCACCTAAAACAGCTCCACCTAGTAAAAAGGTAAAAGAAACAGCTCCCACCCTAGGTAAAGAAACAAGCTCCACCTAGGAAACAGCTCCACCTAGGTAAAAGAAACAGCTCCACCTAGGAAACAGCTCAGTAAAATAAACAGCTCCACCTAGGCAACCAAAAGAAACAGCTCCACCTGGTGAAAACAAAGAAACAGCTCCACCTAGGTAACAGCTCCAGAAACAGCTCCACCTAGGTAAAAGAAACAGCTCCACCTGAAGCAGCTCCACCTAGGTAAAAAAACAGCTCCACCTAGGAAACAGCTCCACCCTAAAAGAAACAGCTCCACCTAGGAAACAGCTCCACCTAGGAAACAGCTCCACCTAGGTAAAAAACAGCTCCACCTAGGTAAAGAAACAGCTCCACCTAGATAGAAACAGCTCCACCTAGGTAAAAGAAACAGCTCCACTGAGAGCAGCTCACCTAAGTAAAATAAACAGCTCCACCTAGGAAACAGCTCCATCTAGGTAAAAGAAACAGCTCCACATAGGAAACAGCTCCACCTAGGTAAAAGACAGCTCCACCTAGAAAACAGCTCCACCCCTAGGTAAAAAAACAGCTCCACCTAGAAACAGCTCCACCAATGTAAAAGGAACAGCTCCACCTAGATAAAAGAAACAGCTCCACCTAGGAAACAGCTCCACCTAGGTAAAGATAAGAAACAGCTCCACCTAGGGAAACAGCTCCACCTAGGTAAGAAAGCTCCACCTAGGTACAAAGGAACAGCTCCACCTAGGTAAAGAAACAGCTCCACCTAGGTAAAGAAACAGCTCCACGGAAACAGCTCCACCTAGGAAACAGCTCCACCTAGGTAAAAGGAACAGGCACTCAGAAACAACAGCTCCACCTAGGAAACAGCTCCACCTTAGAAACAGCTCCACCCAGTAAAAGAAACAGCTCCACCTAGGAAACAGCTCCACCTAGGAAACAGCTCCACCTAGGAAACAGCTCCACCTAGGTAAAAGAAACAGCTCCACCTAGGTAAAAGAAACAGCTCCACCTAGGTAAAAGAAACAGCTCCACCTATGTAAAATAAACAGCTCCACCTAGGAAACAGCTCCACCTAGGTCAAAGAAACAACCTAGTAAATCTCCACCTAGGTAAAATAACAGCTCCACCTGAACAGCTCCACCTAGGTAAAAGAAACAGCTCCACCTAGGAAACAGCTCCACCTAGGAAAAAAGAAAACAGCTCCACCTAGGAAACAGCTCCACCTAGGTAAAAAACAGCTCCAAAGGTGAATGCTCCACCTAGAAACAGCTCCATCTAGGTAAAATGTCCACCTAGGAAACAGCTCCACCTAGGTAAAGGAACAGCTCCACCTAAAAGCTCCACCTAGGTATGTAAAGAAACAGCTCCACCTAGGTAAAAGAAACAGCTCCACCTAGGAAACAGCTCCACCTAGGTAAAAGAAACAGCTCCACCTAGGTAAAAGAAACAGCTCCACCTAGGAAACAGCTCCACCTAGGTAAAAGAAACAGCTCCACCTAGTAAAGAAAACAGCTCCACCTAGGAAACAGCTCAACCTAAACAGCTCCACCTAGTAACAGCTCCACCTAGGAAACAGCTCCACCTAGTAAAAGCAAAAACAGCTCCACCTAGAAACAGCTCCACCTAGGTAAAAGAAACAGCTCCACCTAGGTAAAAACAGCTCCACCTAGGTAAAAGAAACAGCTCCACCTAGGTAAAAAGAAACAGCTCCACCTAGGAAACAGCTCCACCTAGGTAAAAGAAACAGCTCCACCTAGGAAACAGCTCCACCTAGGTAAAAGGAACAGCTCCACCTAGGAAACAGCTCCACCTAGGTAAAAGAAACAGCTCCACCTAGGAAACAGCTCTAGGTAAAAGGAACAGCTCCACCTAGGAAACAGCTCCACCTAGTAAAAGAAACAGCCCACCTAGGAAACAGCTCTAGGGCTCCACCTAGGAAAAGCTCCACCTAGAAACAGCTCCACCTAGGTAAAAAGAAACAGCTCCACCTAGGTAAAAGAAACAGCTCCACCTAGGTAAAAGAAACAGCTCCACCTATGTAAAATAAACAGCTCCACCTAGGAAACAGCTCCACCCAGGTCAAAGAAACAGCTCCACCTAGTAAACAGCTCCACCTAGGTAAAATAAGCAGCCCCATCTAGGAAACAGCTCCACCTAGGTAAAAGAAACAGCTCCACCTAGGAAAAAGAAACAGCTCCACCTAGGAAAGAGCTCCACCTAGGTAAAAGAAACAGCTCCACCTAGGAAACAGCTCCACCTAGGAAACAGCTCCACCTAGGTAAAAGAAACAGCTCCACCTAAGTCAAAGAAACAGCTCCACCTAGGAAAGAGCTCCACCTAGGTAAAAGAAACAGCTCCATCTAGGTAAAAGAAACAGCTCCACCTAGGAAAGAGCTCCACCTAGGTAAAAGAAACAGCTCCACCTAGGTAAAAGAAACAGCTCCACTTAGGTAAAAGAAACAGCTCCACCTAGGTAAAAGAAACAGCTCCACCTAGGTAAAAGGAACAGCTCCACCTAGGAAACAGCTCCACCTGGGTAAAAGAAACAGCTCCACCTAGGAAACAGCTCCACCTAGGTAAAAGAAACAGCTCCACCTAGGAAACAGCTCCACCTAGGTAAAAGAAACAGCTCCACCTAGGTAAAAGAAACAGCTCCACCTAGGAAACAGCTCCACCTAGGTAAAAGAAACAGCTCCACCTAGGTAAAAGGAACAGCTCCACCTAGGTAAAAGAACGGCACCTCAGTACCTCCAGGCCTGATCAGCCCTACACTCCAAACAAGGGAAACAGCATCCACCTAGGTAAAACCACTGAAACAGCTCTCAGCCCAGTCAAAACCTCGCTGCTCTGGCCCCCCACCTGGTGGAACAAACGCCCTAAACAGTCAATCCACCGGGAGACACTGAAACCCCACCTTTAAGGAATACCTAGGGATAGGGATAGTAATCCCTCTCACCCCTTTAAGATTTAGTCAAATTGTAAAGTGACAGTTCCACTGGAAACAGCTCCATTTGTAAGTCGTAAAAGATAAGAGCTCCACCTATGACTTAAATGTAAATGTAAACAGCTCCACCTAGGTAAAAGAAACAGCTCCACCTAGGAAACAGCTCCACCTAGGTAAAAGAAACAGCTCCACCTAGGTAAAAGAAACAGCTCCACCTAGGAAAAAGAAACAGCTCCACCTAGGTAAAAGAAACAGCTCCACCTAGGAAACAGCTCCACCTAGGTAAAAACAACAGCTCCACCTAGGAAACAGCTCCACCTAGGTAAAAGAAACAGCTCCACCTAGAAACAGCTCAATCTAGGTAAAAGGAAACAGCTCCACCAAGGTAAAAGAAACAGCTCCACCTAGAAAACAGCTCCACCTAGGTAAAAGAAACAGCTCCACCTAGGTAAAAGAAACAGCTCCACCTAGGAAACACCTAAAGGTAAAAGAAACAGCTCCACCTAGTAAAAAGAAACAGCTCCACCTAGAAACAGCTCCACCTAGGTAAAAGAAACAGCTCCACCTAGGTAAAAGAAACAGCTCCATCTAGGAAACAGCTCCACATAGGAAACAGCTCCACCTAGGTAAAAGAAACAGCTCCACCTAGGAAACAGCTCCACCTCCAGCTCCCTAGGAAACAGCTCAATCTAGGTAAAAGGAACAGCTCCACCTAGGAAACAGCTCCTAGGTAAAAGGGAACAGCTAGGTAAAAGAAACAGCTCCACCTAGGAAACAGCTCCAGCTCCACCTAGGTAAAAGAAACAGCTCCACCTAGGAAACAGCTCCACCTAGGTAAAAGAAACAGCTCCACCTAGGAAACAGCTCCACCTAGGAAACACCTAGGTAAAAGAAACAGCTCCACCTAGGTAAAAGAAACAGCTCCACCTAGGAAACAGCTCCACCTAGGTAAAAGGAACAGCTCCACCTAGGAAACAGCTCCACCTAGGTAAAAGAAACAGCCCCACCTATGTAAAAGAAACAGCTCCACCTAGGTAAAAGAAACAGCTCCACCTAGGAAACAGCTCCACCTAGGTAAAAGAAACAGCTCCACCTAGAAACAGCTCCACCTAGGTAAAAAGAAACAGCTCCACCTAGGAAACAGCTCCACCTAGGTAAAAGAAACAGCTCCACCTAGGAAACAGCTCCACCTAGGGAAACAGCTCCACCTAGGAAACAGCTCCACCTAGGTAAAAGAAACAGCTCCACCTAGGTAAAAGAAACAGCTCCACCTATGTAAAATAAACAGCTCCACCTAGGAAACAGCTCCACCTAGGTAAAAGAAACAGCTCCACCTAGGAAACAGCTCCACCTAGGTAAAAGAAACAGCTCCACCTAGGAAACAGCTCCACCTAGGTAAAAGAAACAGCTCCACCTAGTAGGAAACAGCTCCACCTAGGTCAAAGAAACAGCTCCACCTAAAAGAAACAGCTCCACCTAGGTAAAAGAAACAGCTCCACCTAGGAAACAGCTCCACCTAGGTAAAAGGAAACAGCTCCACCTAGGAAACAGCTCCACCTAGGAAACAGCTCCACCTAGGTAAAAAACAGCTCCACCTAGGTAAAAGAAACAGCTCCACCTAGGAAACAGCTCCACCTAGGTAAAAGAAACAGCTCCACCTAGGAAACAGCTCCACCTAGGAAACAGCTCCACGAGGTAAAAGAAACAGCTCCACCTAGGAAACAGCTCCACCTAGGAAACAGCTCCACCTAGGTAAAAGGAACAGCTCCACCTAGGAAACAGCTCCACCTAGGTAAAAGAAACAGCTCCACCTAGGAAACAGCTCCACCTAGGTAAAAGAAACAGCTCCACCTAGGAAACAGCTCCACCTAGGTAAAAGAAACAGCTCCACCTAGGTAAAAGAAACAGCTCCACCTAGGTAAAAGAAACAGCTCCACCTAGGTAAAAGAAACAGCTCCACCTAGGAAACAGCTCCACCTAGGTAAAAGAAACAGCTCCACTTAGGAAACAGCTCCAGCTCCACCTAGGTAAAAGAAACAGCTCCACCTAGGAAACAGCTCCACCTAGGAACAAAGGAAACAGCTCCACCTAGGTAAAAGAAACAGCTCCACCTAGGTAAAAGAAACAGCTCCACCTAAAAGAAACAGCTCCACCTAGGTAAAAGAAACAGCTCCACCTAGGAAACAGCTCCACCTAGGTCAAAGAAACAGCTCCACCTAGTAAACAGCTCCACCTAGGTAAAATAAACAGCTCCAACTAGGAAACAGCTCCACCTAGGTAAAAGAAACAGCTCCACCTAGGAAACAGCTCCACCTAGGTAAAAGAAACAGCTCCACCTAGGAAACAGCTCCACCTAGGTAAAAGAAACAGCTCCACCTAGAAACAGCTCCACCTAAAGAAACAGCTCCACCTAGGAAACAGCTCCACCTAGGTAAAAGAAACAGCTCCACCTAGGAAACAGCTCCACCTAGGTAAAAGAAACAGCTCCACCTAGAAACAGCTCCACCTAGAAACAGTAAAAGAAACAGCTCCACCTAGGAAACAGCTCCACCTAGGTAAAAGAAACAGCTCCACCTAGGTAAAAGAAACAGCTCCACCTAGGTAAAAGAAACAGCTCCACCTAGGAAAAGAAACAGCTCCACCTAGGTAAAATAAACAGCTCCACCTAGGTAAAATAAACAGCTCCACCTAGGTAAAAGAAACAGCTCCACCTAGGAAACAGCTCCACCTAGGTAAAATAACAGCTCCACCTAGGAAACAGCTCCACCTAGGTAAAAGAAACAGCTCCACCTAGGAAACAGCTCCACCTAGGTAAAAGGAACAGCTCCACCTAGGAAACAGCTCCACCTAGGTAAAAGAAACAGCTCCACCTAGGTAAAAGAAACAGCTCCACCTAGGTAAAAGAAACAGCTCCACCTAGGTAAAAGAAACAGCTCCACCTAGGAAACAGCTCCACCTAGGTAAAAGAAACAGCTCCACCTAGGAAACAGCTCCACCTAGGTAAAAGAAACAGCTCCACCTAGGAAACAGCTCCAAGGAAACAGCTCCACCTAGGTAAAAGAAACAGCTCCACCTAGGAAACAGCTCCACAAAGAAACAGCTCCACCTAGGAAACAGCTCCACCTAGGTAAAAGAAACAGCTCCACCTAGGTAAAAGAAACAGCTCCACCTAGGTAAAAGAAACAGCTCCACCTATGTAAAAGAAACAGCTCCACCTAGTAAACAGCTCCAGGTAAAATAAACAGCTCCACCTAGGAAACAGCTCCACCTAGGTAAAAGAAACAGCTCCACCTAGGAAACAGCTCCACCTAGGTAAAAGAAACAGCTCCACCTAGGAAACAGCTCCACCTAGGTAAAAGAAACAGCTCCACCTAGGAAACAGCTCCACCTAGGTAAAAGAAACAGCTCCACCTAGGTAAAAGAAACAGCTCCACCTAGGTAAAAGAAACAGCTCCACCTATGTAAAAGAAACAGCTCCACCTAGGAAACAGCTCCACCTAGGTAAAAGAAACAGCTCCACCTAGGAAACAGCTCCACCTAGGTAAAAGAAACAGCTCCACCTAGGAAACAGCTCCACCTAGGAAACAGCTCCACCTAGGTAAAAGAAACAGCTCCACCTAGGAAACAGCTCCATAGAAAACAGCTCCACCTAGGAAACAGCTCCACCTAGGTAAAAGAAACAGCTCCACCTAGGAAACAGCTCCACCTAGGTAAAGAAACAGCTCCACCTATGTAAAAGAAACAGCTCCACCTAGTAAACAGCTCCAGGTAAAAGAAACAGCTCCACCTAGAAACAGCTCCACCTAGGTAAAAGAAACAGCTCCACCTGAAACAGCTCCACCTAGGTAAAAAAAACAGCTCCACCTAGGAAACAGCTCCACCTAGGTAAAAGAAACAGCTCCACCTAGGAAACAGCTCCACCTAGTAAAAAACAGCTCCAAAAGAAACAGCTCCACCTAGGAAACAGCTCCACCTAGGTAAAAGAAACAGCTCCACCTAGGAAACAGCTCCACCTAGGTAAAAGAAACAGCTCCACCTAGGAAACAGCTCCACCTAGGTAAAAGAAACAGCTCCACCTATGTAAAAGAAACAGCTCCACCTAGGAAACAGCTCCACCTAGGTAAAAGGAACAGCTCCACCTAGGAAACAGCTCCACCTAGGTAAAAGAAAACAGCTCCACCTAGAAACAGCTCCACCTAGGTAAAAGAAACAGCTCCACCTAGGTAAAAGAAACAGCTCCACCTAGGTAAAAGAAACAGCTCCACCTAGGAAACAGCTCCACCTGGGTAAAAGGAACAGCTCCACCTAGGAAACAGCTCCACCTAGGTAAAAGAAACAGCTCCACCTAGGAAACAGCTCCACCTGAGGTAAAAGGAAACAGCTCCACCTAGAAACAACTCCACCTGAGGTAAAAGAAACAGCTCCACCTAGGAAACAGCTCCACCTAGGTAAAAGAAACAGCTCCACCTAGGAAACAGCTCCACCTAGGTAAAAGAAACAGCTCCACCTAGGAAACAGCTCCACCTAGGTAAAAGAAACAGCTCCACCTAGGGAAACAGCTCCACCAGAAAACAAGAAACAGCTCCACAGCTCCACCTAGGTAAAAGAAACAGCTCCACCTATGTAAAATAAACAGCTCCACCTAGAAAACAGCTCCACCTAGGTCAAATAAACAGCTCCACCTAGTAAACAGCTCCACCTAGGTAAAAGAAACAGCTCCACCTAGGAAACAGCTCCACCTAGGTAAAAAAGAAACAGCTCCACCTAGGGAAACAGCTCCACCTAGGGTAGGTAAAAGAAACAGCTCCACCTAGGAAACAGCTCCACCTAGGTAAAAGAAACAGCTCCACCTAGGTAAAAGAAACAGCTCCACCTAGGTAAAAGAAACAGCTCCACCTAGGTAAAGAAACAGCTCCACCTAGTAAACACCTAGGTAAAAGAAACAGCTCCACCTAGGAAACAGCTCCACCTAGGTAAAAGAAACAGCTCCACCTAGGAAACAGCTCCACCTAGGTAAAAGAAACAGCTCCACCTAGGAAACAGCTCCACCTAGGAAACAGCTCCACCTAGGAAACAGCTCCACCTAGGAAACAGCTCCACCTAGGTAAAAGAAACAGCTCCACCTAGGTAAAAGAAACAGCTCCACCTAGGTAAAAGAAACAGCTCCACCTAGGTAAAAGAAACAGCTCCACCTATGTAAAATAAACAGCTCCACCTAGGAAACAGCTCCACCTAGGTCAAATAAACAGCTCCACCTAGTAAACAGCTCCACCTAGGTAAAATAAGCAGCTCCAACTAGGAAACAGCTCCACCTAGGTAAAAGAAACAGCTCCACCTAGGAAACAGCTCCACCTAGGTAAAAGGAACAGCTCCACCTAGGAAACAGCTCCACCTAGGTAAAAGAAACAGCTCCACCTAGGTAAAAGAAACAGCTCCACCTAGGTAAAAGAAACAGCTCCACCTAGATAAAAGAAACAGCTCCACCTATGTAAAAGAAACAGCTCCACCTAGGAAACAGCTCCACCTAGGTAAAAGAAACAGCTCCACCTAGGAAACAGCTCCACCTAGGTAAAAGAAACAGCTCCACCTAGGAAACAGCTACACCTAGGAAACAGCTCCACCTAGGTAAAAGAAACAGCTCCACCTAGGAAACAGCTCCACATAGAAAACAGCTCCACCTAGGAAACAGCTCCACCTAGGTAAAAGAAACAGCTCCACCTAGGTAAAAGAAACAGCTCCACCTAGGTAAAAGAAACAGCTCCACCTATGTAAAAGAAACAGCTCCACCTAGTAAACAGCTCCACCTAAGTAAAATAAACAGCTCCACCTAGGAAACAGCTCAGGTAAAAAGAAACAGCTCCACCTAGGAAACAGCTCCACCTAGGTAAAAGGAACAGCTCCACCTAGGAAACAGCTCCACCTAGGTAAAAGAAACAGCTCCACCTAGGAAACAGCTCCACCGAGGTAAAAGAACAGCTCCGCCTAGGAAACAGCTCCACCTAGGAAACAGCTCCACCTAGGTAAAAGAAACAGCTCCACCTATGTAAAAGAAACAGCTCCACCTAGGAAACAGCTCCACCTAGGTAAAAGGAACAGCTCCACCTAGGAAACAGCTCCACCTAGGTAAAAGAAACAGCTCCACCTAGGTAAAAGAAACAGGAAACAGCTCCACCTAGGTAAAAGGAACAGCTCCACCTAGGAAACAGCTCCACCTAGGTAAAAGAAACAGCTCCACCTAGGAAACAGCTCCACCTAGGTAAAAGAACAGCTCCACCTAGGAAACAGCTCCACCTAGGAAACAGCTCCACCTAGGTAAAAGAAACAGCTCCACCTAGGAAACAGCTCCACCTAGGAAACAGCTCCACCTAGGAAACAGCTCCACCTAGGTAAAAGAAACAGCTCCACCTAGGAAACAGCTCCACCTAGGAAACAGCTCCACCTAGGGAAACAGCTCCACCTAGGTAAAAGAAACAGCTCCACCTAGTAAAAGAAACAGCTCCACCTAGGTAAAAGAAACAGCTCCACCTAGGTAAACAGCTCCACCTAAACAGCTCCACCTAGGTAAAAGAAACAGCTCCAACTAGGAAACAGCTCCACCTAGGTAAAAGAAACAGCTCCACCTAGGGAAAACAGCTCCACCTGGGTAAAGAAACAGCTCCACCTAGGAAACAGCTCCACCAGGTAAAGAAACAGCTCCACCTAGGAAACAGCTCCACCTAGGTAAAAGAAACAGCTCCACCTAGGTAAAAGAAACAGCTCCACCTAGGTAAAAGAAACAGCTCCACCTATGTAAAATAAACAGCTCCACCTAGAAACAGCTCCACCTAGTAAAAAACAGCTCCACCTAGGAAACAGCTCCACCTAGGTAAAAGAAAGCTCCACCCAGCTCCACCTAGGTAAAAGAAACAGCTCCACCTAGGTAAAAGAAACAGCTCCACCTAGGGTAAAAGAAACAGCTCCACCTAGGAAACAGCTCCACCTAGTAAAAACAGCTCCAAACAGCTCCACCTAGGAAACAGCTCCACCTAGGTAAAAAGAAACAGCTCCATCTAGGTAAAAGAAACAGCTCCACCTAGGTAAAAGAAAACAGCTCCACCTAGGAAACAGCCCACCCTAGACACAGCTCCACCTAGGTAAAAGAAACAGCTCCACCTAGGAAACAGCCCACCTAGAAGCATGAACCAGCCTGGCATTAAAGAAACAGCTCCATAGGGTAAAAGAAACAGCTCCACCTAGAAACAGCTCCACCTATAAAAGAACAGCTCCACCTAGGAAACAGCTCCACCTAGGTAAAAGAAACAGCTCCACCTAGGTAAAAGAAACAGCTCCACCTAGGTAAAAAAGAAACAGCTCCCACCCTAGGTAAAAGAAACAGCTCCACCTATGTAAAATAAACAGCTCCACCCAGGAAACAGCTCCACCTAGGTCAAAGAAACAGCTCCACCTAGCTAGAGAAACAGCTCCACCTAGGTAAAAGAAACAGCTCCACCTAGGAAACAGCT
>NW_025752590.1:0-12293 GCF_021184085.1 Oncorhynchus gorbuscha
AACTGGGGGTAAACTGTTCTAACTGGGGGTAAACTGTTCTAACTGGGGGTAAACTGTTCTGAGAGTAAACTGTTCTAACTGGGGGTAAACTGTTCTAACTGAGGGTAAACTGTTCTAACTGAGGGTAAACTGTTCTAACTGAGGGTAAACTGCTCCAACTGGGGGTAAACCGTTCCAACTGGGGGTAAACTGCTCCAACTGGGGGTAAACTGTTCCAACTGGGGGGGTAAACTGTTCCAACCGGGGGGTAAACTGCTCCAGCGTAGCCTAGTGGTTAGAGCGTTGGAATCCCCACCCCACTCCCAACTGGGGGTAAACTGTCCTCTTTAATCGTCCATGAAATTAACAGTATGGTAAGGGCTGACCCAAATTCTCCACGAACCAAAGCAAATCACTCCTTCCTCAGCCTTTAATAAATACCTGAAATTGATTCCAAAGAACCAAGAGAGACGTTTTCCATGTACTTGACAGAGGAAAAGATGACCACATGTCGGGCTGAGGTTGTGTCACTTCAGCTGGCTTAATACTCACACAGAGATTAACATCTCCTAGACCCACTCTCACAGAGATTAACATCTCCTAGACCCACTCTCACAGGGAGATTAACATCTCCTAGACCCACTCTCACAGGGAGATTAACATCTCCTAGACCCACTCTCACAGAGAGATTAACATCTCCTAGACCCACTCCTCACAGGGAGATTAACATCTCCATGACCCACTCTCGCAGAGAGATTAACATCTCCTAGACCCACTCTCACAGAGAGATTAACATCTCCTAGACCCACTCTCACAGAGAGATTAACATCTCCTAGACCCACTCTCACGGAGAGATTAACATCTCCTAGACCCACTCTCGCAGAGAGATTAACATCTCCTAGACCCACTCTCGCAGAGAGATTAACATCTCCTAGACCCACTCTCACAGAGAGATTAACATCTCCTAGACCCACTCTCACAGAGAGATTAACATCTCCTAGACCCACTCTCTCAGAGAGATTAACATCTCCTAGACCCACTCTCACAGAGAGATTAACATCTCCTAGACCCACTCTCACAGAGATTAACATCTCCTAGACCCACTCTCACAGAGAGATTAACATCTCCTATACCCACTCTCACAGAGAGATTAACATCTCCTAGACCCACTCTCACAGAGAGATTAACATCTCCTAGACCCACTCTCACAGGGAGATTAACATCTCCTAGACCCACTCTCACAGGGAGATTAACATCTCCTAGACCCACTCTCACAGGGAGATTAACATCTCCTAGACCCACTCTCACAGAGAGATTAACATCTCCTAGACCCACTCTCACAGAGAGATTAACATCTCCTAGACCCACTCTCACAGAGAGATTAACATCTCCTAGACCCACTCTCACAGAGATTAACATCTCCTAGACCCACTCTCACAGAGATTAACATCTCCTAGACCCACTCTCACAGAGAGATTAACATCTCCTAGACCCACTCTCCCAGAGAGATTAACATCACCTAGACCCACTCTCACAGATGAACATCTCCAAGACCCACTCTCACAGAGAGATTAACATCTCCTAGACCCACTCTCACAGAGAGATTAACATCTCCTAGAACCACTCTCGCGGAGAGATTAACATCTCCTAGACCCACTCTCACAGAGATTAACATCTCCTAGCCCCACTCTCACAGAGATTAACATATTTTATTACACAGAGATTAAAACACAACAACGCATCTACACATTATGTCAGAGCATATCGCCTGACAATTTAGAAACAAAATCTACCTTGATAACTAAAGCCTGATATAACCATGTCATACTTAATGACTAGCCAATTCATTTATCCAATTCAATAAACAAAGTGTTCCTCGGGAGGAGGGAGAGAAACGGGAGACTGGTTCCCAAACAGGGTAAAAAGGGGGACTGGTTTCCAGACAGGGTCCTGTGCCAAAAAGGAAATCGAGTCAGAGCTGAAAAATTTAGAGCGTAATACAACGTACAACACGAGTTTACAGCTTGACATCTGGACTTGAATCATTGCGATCGCTGTGATGAATATTCGGGGAAATAAAGGGTGGTGGGAGAGGAGGAGACTTGGTGATGGGGAGGTGGTTGTTTCCTTTCCTGGATTTGCGACTGACGAAATACACATTTCTCATTGGGTAGGAGGAGGGTTCTTTTTTAAACTTTTTTTTGATTGGCTTTCACTTTTCATTTTGGCAAGGCTTTCAGGATTCTTAGGCCTTTACACTTTTCCTCTGCTGAAAAACAGAGCAGAAGAGGAGAAAAAAAGAAAGGTATGTGAAAGTGAAAAGCTTTTGAAATTGAAAACGGCCTATAATTATAAACTGGAGGAAATGCATAATCAGAATCTGATTGCTCGTTTTAATCAGACTGTCATTACGGACTGCTTATCGGACGGACGAAGCCCTGTATTTGGACGCTGCTTACAAATTGCTTGACAAATAGTCTTATGAGAAAAAATACATATTGGATAAATAATATGTCCATCCGGGGTAACAGCATTTCATCGTCACCATGTATGTGGCTCTTGGTTATGGGGCATAATAACTGTGTGCGTGTGAGTGTGCGTGTCCAAATGTTTTTGTGTGCACAATCAATCAGTGAAGGTTTGACAGGTGGAATCTACAGATCAACTGTATTACAAAGCCTGGCTAAAATCTCATATTGTTCTGTCTTTCGTGTTTAACAGCTAATATGGAGGCCACATGTTCCCTTATAACGTTCCCTTGGTCAGCAGTTTGCTATGCTCCAAGAAAAGCACCATGTGAATTGCATGCTGTTTGAGTGGAAATAGACCCTAAAAAGGATTGCCTTGTACTGTTTTCCTTCTTCCCCCTTAACAATCTTAACTCAGTCTCAAGATTTTAAAAAAAGTAGGTGTTGAAATCTATGGATGTCAAATCTAGGGATGTCAAATCTATGGATGTCAAATCTAGGGATGTCAAATCTATGGATGTCAAATCTATGGATGTCAAATCTAGGGATGTCAAATCTAGGGATGTCAAATCTAGGATGTCAATCTAGTGGATGTCAAAACCAGGGATGTCAAATCTAGGGATGTCAAATCTAGGGATGTCAAAACTAGGACAAATCTATGGATGTCAAACTACAGGATGTCAAATCTAGGATGTCAAACTAGGATGTCAAATCTATGGATCAACCATGGATGCTTCAAACCAGGATGTCAAATCTAGGATGTCAAATTTAGGGAGGGATGTCAAATCTATGGATGTCAAAACTAGGATGTCAAATCTAGGATGTCAAATCTAGGGATGTCAAAACTAGGGATGTCAAATCTATGGATGTCAAATCTATGGATGTCAAACTAGGATGTCAAATCTAGGGATGTCAAATCTAGGGATGTCAAACCAGGGATGTCAAGCAACCATGGATGTCAAAACTAGGATGTCAACTAGGGATGGATCAAATCTAGGATGTCAATCTAGGGATGTCAAACTAGGGATGTCAAACTAGGATGTCAAATCCATGGATGTCAAATCTAGGCATGTCAAATTCATAATGTCAAATCTAGGGATGAAACAGTTGAATATTTTTTTAAATATTTTTAAACTGACATTCACGCCATCATCAGCAGTCGGGATAGTTGTTGTTAACTGCCTTGCTCAAGGGCAGGACGGCACATATTCTACTTTGTCGGCTTGGGGATTCGAACCTGCGATCTTTTCAGTTACTGGCCCAACTCTCTTAACCACAAGGCTACACGCCTGAATCCAGAACCCTAGCGAAGGCTTATGCCTTTCCCAACTGAGCCAAAGGAAGGACTATGTTGTGGTTTTATGGACTTACATTCGTATACAAAGAAGGACTGCTGGCGCCAGGCCGGGGACGAGCACTTCTTGACCAGGGCCAGAGTGCTGAAACCAAACCCGTGGATGGGCTCATTGAGTCCAAAGGGGGAAGTCTGTGTCCACCTCCCCGTCATTCTCTCAAGGTGTGAAGGCAGTATGCATTCACGTTCCCTACTGAGGAGAGAGAGAGATAAAAAACAGGGGAGAGAGAGGAAGGATACGAGAGAGGAGGCAGAGACAAAACAGGGGGAGAGAGAGAGAGGAAGATAGGAGAGAGAGGCAGAGACAAAACAGGGGGTGGAGAGAGAGAAGGATAGGGAGAGAGAGGCAGAGACAAACAGGAGAGACAGAGAGGTAGATAGAGAGAGAAAAAACAGGGGGAGAGAGAGGAAGGATAGGAGAGAGGCAGAGACAAAACAGGGGAGAGACAGAGAGGAAGGATAGGAGAGAGAGAGAAAAACAGGGGGGAGAGAGAGGAAGGATAGGAGAGAGAGAAAGAAAAAAACAGGGAGAGATGGAGAGGAAGGATAGAGAGAGAAAGAAAAACAGGGGAGACAGAGAGGAAGAAGGATAGGAGAGAGAGAGGCAAGAAAAACAGGGGAGAGAGAGAGAGAGAGAGGAAGGATAGGAGAGAGGCAGAGAAAAAACAGGGGGGAGAGAGAGAGAGAGGAAGGATAGGAGAGAGAGGGCAAGAAAAAAACAGGGGAGAGACAGAGAGGAAGGATAGGAGAGAGAGGCAAGAAAAAACAGGGGAGAGAGAGAGAGAAGGAGGGAGAGAGAGGCAGAGAAAAAACAGGGGGAGAGAGAGGAAGGATAGGAGAGAGAGGCAGAGACAAAACAGGGGAGAGACAGAGAGGAAGGATAGGAGGAGAGAAAAAAAAACAGGGGGAGAGAGAGAGAAAGGATAGAGAGAGAGGCAAGAAAAACAGGGAGAGACAGAGAGGAAGGATAGAGAGAGGCAAGAAAAACAGGGAGAGAGACAGAGAGGAAGGACAGGGGAGAGAGAGGCAAGAAAAAACAGGGGAGAGAGAGAGAGAGGAAGGACAGGGAGAGAGAGGCAGAGAAAAAAACAGGGGGAGAGAGAGAGGAGAAGTGGATGAGGAGAGAGAGGCAGAGACAAAACAGGGAGAGACAGAGAGGAAGGATAGGAGAGAGAGAGAAAAAACAGGGGGAGAGAGAGGAAGGATAGGAGAGAGAGGCAGAGAAAAACAGGGGAGAGAGGAAGGATAGGAGAGAGAGGCAGAGAAAAAACAGGGGGGAGAGAGAGAGAGAGATAGGAGAGAGAGGCAAGAAAACAGGGGAGGGGGAGAGGCAGAGGGAGGATAGGAAAGAAAGAGAAACAGAGAAATATAGAGACAGAAAAGAGAACAAAAAGCAGGATATGAGAGGGAGGTAGGAGGGAGGGACAGAAACAGGGAGGATGAGAGGGAGGAGGAGGACAGAAACAGGGAGGATGAGAGAAAAAGGAGTGACAATATTTAATATTTGTTACATCAGTGAATAAAGAATAGATCTGCTAAAGAAGTGACCGTGAAGCCAAACTCTGTTAAAGTGAAATGGAGTTCAGTGCATGCATTTGTGTATGTATTTTTGTGTGTGTGTGTGCACACACTTTAGAACAGTCCACGCAATCCTGTCAGCAACACGTTTGTCCATAACCTCTCTCTCAGTGCTAGAGGTGTCCCTCGAGACCCTGGTTCAACTCCAGGCTGTATCACAACTGGCCGTGATTGGGAGTACCACAGGGCGGTGCACAAATTGGCCCAGCGGCGTGTCCAGGTGGCTTGGGCCGGTGTAGGGTGTCATTGTAAATATGAATTTGTTCTTAACTGGACTTGCCTAGTCTCTTCTCTCCGCCCCACTCCACCCCCTAGTCTCTTTCTCTCCGCCTCCCACTCCACCCCTAGCCTCCTCTCTCCATCCCACCCCCTAGTCCCCCTCTCTCCACCCCAACTCCACCCCTTAGTCCCCTCCACTCCATCCCCTAGTCCCCCTCTCCACCCCCACTCCAACCCCCTAGTCCCCACTCTCCATCCACACCCCTAGTTCCCACCCTCCGTCCACACCCCTAGTCCCTCTTCCGCCCCACCCTACCCCTAAAGAGTACCCTTTCCGTCCCCAACCCCAGTCCCCTATCTCCGCCCCCCACACCTAGTCCACTCATTCCACCCGCACTCTAAAAGAGTACCCTCTTCCGCCCCAACCCCCCAGTCCCCATCTCTGCCCCCCACCCCTAGTCCACTCTCATTACACCCACCCCCTAAAGAGTACCTCTCTCGGCACCCACCCCCTAAAGAGTACTCTCTCTTCCCCACCCCCTAAAGAGTCCCCACACTCTGCCCTACCCCTAAAGAGTCCCACACACTCTAAAGAGTCCCTACACTCTGCCCTACCCCTAAAGAGTCCCCTACCCCCTAAAGAGTCCCCACACCTCGCCCCCACCCCCTAAAGAGTCCCCACACTCTGCCCCACCCCTAAAGAGTCCCCACACTCTGCCCCACCCCCTAAAGAGTCCCAACACTCTGCCCTACCCCTAAAGAGTCCCACACTCTGCCCCCACCCCCAAAGAGTCCCCCACACTCTGCCCCACCCCCTAAAGAGTCCCACACTCTGCCCTACCCCCTAAAGAGTCCCCACACTCTGTCCTACCCCTAAAGAGTCCCCACTCTGTCCTACCCCCAAAGAGTCCCACACACTCTGCCCCCCCCAAAAGAGTCCCCACACTCTGCCCCCCACCCCTAAAAGAGTCCCTACACTCTGCCCCACCCCCTAAAGAGTCCCCACACTCTGCCCTACCCCTAAAGAGTCCCCACACTCTGCCCCACCCCCTAAAGAGTCCCCACACTCTGCCCTGTCCCCCTAAAGAGAGTCCCAACACTCTGCCCTACCCCTAAAGAGTCCCCACACTCTGCCCCCACCCCCTAAAGAGTCCCCACACTCTGCCCCCACCCCAAAGAGTCCCACACTCTGCCCCACTCCCCTAAAGAGTCCCCACACTCTGCCCTACCCCTAAAGAGTCCCCACACTCTGCCCTACCCCCCTAAAGAGTCCCCACCTGCCCTACCCCCAAAGAGTCCCCACACTCTGCCCTACCCCCTAAAAGAGTCCCCACACCTGTCCCCACTTCCCTAAAGAGTCCCCACCTGCCTCACCCCTAAATATTATCCCCACACTCTGCCCTACCCCTAAAGAGTCCCCACACTCTGCCCCACCCCTAAAGAGTCCCCACACTCTGCCCTACCCCCTAAAGAGTCCCCACACTCTGCCCTACCCCCTAAAGAGTCCCCACACTCTGCCCTACCCCTAAAGAGTCCCCACACTCTGCCCTACCCCAACCCCCTGAAGCACCATCTTGGCATCCAGTCACGGTTTCCATGAAAACCTTACAGAGGGGCTACGACCGCCCCCAGCTTTGGAAAGTAACAATGACAGACACTGAACAAAACAAACAGCGACACGATTTACGCCGTCGGGGCAATTAAAAGAGAGGGTAATTAAAATGGAGACAACAGAGAGGGGCTTGTTCTAGTGGGGTGTATAGAATGGAACAACTTGGGGGTCTGGGAGCACAGAGAGCTCAGTATCCCTCCAAAAGCCTTTCTTTCCATCACTTCAGAATTTGATTCACCAAGTACATTTACACATACTCAGAATGTTACCTGGTGATATGGTGCTGCTAGTGATAGACAACATACTCAGAGTGTTACCTGGTGATATAGTGCTGTTAGACAACATACTCAGAATGTTACCTGAGATCTGTATGTAAAACATTTACATTTGACATTTTTGTCATTTAGCAGGTGCTCATCCTGTCAGTCAGTCTGGTGGTGCTGGTCCTAATTTTTATATTTTTTTATTTCACCTTTATTTAACCAGGTAGGCTAGTTGAGAACAAGTTCTCATTTGCAACTGCGACCTGGCCAAGATAAAGCATAGCAGTGTGAACAGACAACACATAGTTACACATGGAATAAACAATTAACAAGTCAATAACACAGTAGAAAAAATGGGCAGTCTATATACAATGGGCAGTCTATATACAATGTGTGCAAAAGGCACAGTAAAGACATCCTGTCAGTCAGTCTGGTGGTGCTGGCCCTAACAGTAAAGACATCCTGTCAGTCAGTCTGGTGGTGCTGGCCCTAACAGTAAAGACATCCTGTCAGTCAGTCTGGTGGTGCTGGCCCTAACAGTAAAGACATCCTGTCAGTCAGTCTGGTGGTGCTGGTCCTACCTGTCAGTCAGTCAGGTGGTGCTGGTCCTAACAGTAAAGACATCCTGTCAGTCAGTCTGGTGGTGCTGGCCCTAACAGTAAAGACATCCTGTCAGCCAGTCTGGTGGTGCTGGTCCTACCTGTCAGTCAGTCAGGTGGTGCTGGTCCTAACAGTAAAGACATCCTGTCAGTCAGTCTGGTGGTGCTGGCCCTAACAGTAAAGACATCCTGTCAGCCAGTCTGGTGGTGCTGGTCCTATCTGTCAGTCAGTCTGGTGGTGCTGGTCCTAACAGTAAAGACATCCTGTCAGTCAGTCTGGTGGTGCTGGCCCTAACAGTAAAGACATCCTGTCAGTCAGTCTGGTGGTGCTGGCCCTAACAGTAAAGACATCCTGTCAGTCAGTCTGGTGGTGCTGGCCCTAACAGTAAAGACATCCTGTCAGTCAGTCTGGTGGTGCTGGTCCTACCTGTCAGTCAGTCAGGTGGTGCTGGTCCTAACAGTAAAGACATCCTGTCAGTCAGTCGGGTGGTGCTGGCCCTAACAGTAAAGACATCCTGTCAGTCAGTCGGGTGGTGCTGGTCCTATCTGTCAGTCAGTCTGGTGGTGCTGGCCCTAACAGTAAAGACATCCTGTCAGTCAGTCTGGTGGTGCTGGCCCTAACAGTAAAGACATCCTGTCAGCCAGTCTGGTGGTGCTGGTCCTATCTGTCAGTCAGTCTGGTGGTGCTGGTCCTAACAGTAAAGACATCCTGTCAGTCAGTCTGGTGGTGCTGGCCCTAACAGTAAAGACATCCTGTCAGTCAGTCTGGTGGTGCTGGCCCTAACAGTAAAGACATCCTGTCAGTCAGTCTGGTGGTGCTGGCCCTAACAGTAAAGACATCCTGTCAGTCAGTCTGGTGGTGCTGGTCCTACCTGTCAGTCAGTCAGGTGGTGCTGGTCCTAACAGTAAAGACATCCTGTCAGTCAGTCGGGTGGTGCTGGCCCTAACAGTAAAGACATCCTGTCAGTCAGTCGGGTGGTGCTGGTCCTATCTGTCAGTCAGTCTGGTGGTGCTGGCCCTAACAGTATCAAATCAAATCAAATCAAATTTATTTATATAGCCCTTCGTACATCAGCTGATATCTCAAAGTGCTGTACAGAAACCCAGCCTAAAACCCCAAACAGCAAACAATGCAGGTGTAAAAGCACGGTGGCTAGGAAAAACTCCCTAGAAAGGCCAAAACCTAGGAAGAAACCTAGAGAGGAACCAGGCTATGTGGGGTGGACAGTCCTCTTCTGGCTGTGCCGGGTAGAGATTATAACAGAACATGACCAAGATGTTCAAATGTTCATAAATGATCAGCATGGTCGAATAATAATAAGGCAGAACAGTTGAAACTGGAGCAGCAGCACAGTCAGGTGGACTGGGGACAGCAAGGAGCCATCATGTCAGGTAGTCCTGGGGCACAGTCCTAGGGCTCAGGTCCTCCGAGAGAGAGAAAGAAAGAGAGAATTAGAGAGAGCATATGTGGGGTGGCCAGTCCTCTTCTGGCTGTGCCGGGTGGAGATTATAACAGAGCGTTGGCCAAGATGTTCAAATGTTCATAAATGACCAGCATGGTTGAATAATAGTAAGGCAGAACAGTTGAAACTGGAGCAGGAGCATGGCCAGGTGGACTGGGGACAGCAAGGAGTCCTCATGTCAGGTAGTCCTGGGACATGGTCCTAGGGCTCAGGTCCTCAGTAAAGACATCCTGTCAGTCAGTCTGGTGGTGCTGGTCATAACAGTAAAGACATCCTGTCAGCCAGTCTGTCACCCAGACAGACAGAGACAGAGAGACAGAAAGAAAGAGAGAGAGAGCAGGTGGAGCGAGGGAGGCAGGGAGGGAGAAAGAGAGGGTGGAGAGGAGAGAGGGGGTGGAAAGGAGAGAGAGGGTGGAGAGGAGAGAGAGGGTGGAGAGGAGAGTGGGGGTGGAGAGGAGTGAGAGAGAGAGTGGAGAGGAGAGAGAGAGGGTGGAGAGGAGAGAGAGAGAGGGTGGAGAGGAGAGAGAGAGAGGGTGGAGAGGAGAGAGAGAGAGGTGGAGAGGAGAGAGAGAGGGTGGAGAGGAGAGAGAGAGGTGGAGAGGAGAGAGAGAGGTGGAGAGGAGAGAGAGAGGGTGGAGAGGAGAGAGAGGAGGGTGGAGAGGAGAGAGAGAGGGTGGAGAGGAGAGAGAGGGTGGAGAGGAGAGAGAGGGTGGAGAGGAGAAGAGAGAGGGTGGAGAAGAAGAAACAAAGAGATCTTCTGTTGAATCTGACAATTAATCTTAATGGTTGTACAGTCGTCTCAAATAAAACTGTGAAGGACCTCAGGCGTTACTCTGGACCCTGATCTCTCTTTTGAAGAACATATCAAGACCATTTCGAGGACAGCTTTTTCCATCTACGTAACATTGCAAAAATCAGAAACTTTCTGTCCAAAAATGATGCAGAAAAATTAATCCATGCTTTTGTCACTTCTAGGTTAGACTACTGCAATGCTCTATTTTCCGGCTACCCGGATAAAGCACTAAATAAACTTCAGTTAGTGCTAAATACGGCTGCTAGAATCCTGACTAGAACCAAAAAATTTGATCATATTACTCCAGTGCTAGCCTCTCTACACTGGCTTCCTGTCAAAGCAAGGGCTGATTTCAAGGTTTTACTGCTAACCTACAAAGCATTACATGGGCTTGCTCCTACCTACCTCTCTGATTTGGTCCTGCCGTACATACCTATACGTACGCTACGGTCACAAGACGCAGGCCTCCTAATTGTCCCTAGAATTTCTAAGCAAACAGCTGGAGGCAGGGCTTTCTCCTATAGAGCTCCATTTTTATGGAACGGTCTGCCTACCCATGTCAGAGACGCAAACTCGGTCTCAACCTTTAAGTCTTTACTGAAGACTCATCTCTTCAGTGGGTCATATGATTGAGTGTAGTCTGGCCCAGGAGTGGGAAGGTGAACGGAAAGGCTCTGGAGCAACGAACCGCCCTTGCTGTCTCTGCCTGGCCGGTTCCCGTTTTCCACTGGGATTCTCTGCCTCTAACCCTGTTACGGGGGCTGAGTCACTGGCTTGCTGGGGCTCTCTCGTGCCGTCCTGGGGGGATCGTCACCTGGGTGGGTTGATTCACTGTTTGGTCGGCCTGTCTGGGTTCCCCCCACCCTTAGGTTGTACCGTGTCGGAGATCTTTGTAGGCTATACTCGGCCTTGTCTCAGGATGGTAAGTTGGTGGTTGAAGATTTCCCTCTAGTGGTGTGGGGGCTGTGCTTTGGCAAAGTGGGTGGGGTTATATCCTTCCTGTTTGGCCCTGTCAGGGTGTAATCTCGGATGGGGCCACAGTGTCTCCTGACCCCTCCTGTCTCAGCCTCCAGTATTTATGCTGCAGTAGTTTATGTGTCCCGGGGGCTAGGGTCAGTTTGTTTATCTGGAGTACTTCTCCCTGTCCCTATTCGGTGTCCTGTGTAAATCTAAGTGTGCGTTCTCTAATTCTCTCCTTCTCTCTTTCTTTCTCTCTCTCGGAGGACCTGAGCCCTAGAACCATGCCCCAGGACTACCTGACATGATGACTCCTTGCTGTCCCCAGTCCACCTGGCCATGCTGCTGCTCCAGTTTCAACTGGCCTGGGCCCTAGGACCATGTCCCAGGACTACCTGACATGAGGACTCCTTGCTGTCCCCAGTCCACCTGGCCATGCTCCTGCTCCAGTTTCAACTGTTCTGCCTTACTATTATTCAACCATGCTGGTCATTTATGAACATTTGAACATCTTGGCCACGTTCTGTTATAATCTCCACCCGGCACAGCCAGAGAGGACTAGCCACCCCACATATGCTCTCTCTAATTCTCTCTTTCTTTCTCTCTCTCGGAGGACCTGAGCCCTAGGACCGTGCCCCAGGACTACCTGACATGATGGCTCCTTGCTGTCCCCAGTCCACCTGACTGTGCTGCTGCTCAGTTTCAACTGTTCTGCCTTATTATTATTTGACCATGCTGGTCATTTATGAACATTTGAACATCTTGGTCATGTTCTGTTATAATCTCTACCGGCACAGCCAGAAGAGGACTGGCCACCCCACATAGCCCGGTTCCTCTCTAGGTTTCTTCCTAGGTTTGGCCTTTCTGGGAGTTTTCCTAGCCACCGTGCTTTTACACCTGCATTGTTTGCTGTTTGGGGTTTTAGGCTGGGTTTCTGTACAGCACTTTGAGATATCAGCTGATGTACGAAGGGCTATATAAATAAATTTGATTTGATTTGATTTGATT
>NW_025752591.1:0-12293 GCF_021184085.1 Oncorhynchus gorbuscha
AGTTTAGCCTACTCAAACACTCGGATCAAACAGAGAGAGATGCTATGTTACCTAGCTGGCTATGGCTATCCAACACTTGAACTCTTCCAAGTCAATGTAAGCTTTTGGTTTTATTCATTTATTGCTAACGGGGCACGCCGGTGTAACTGCTAAACTGCTTGCTAACTGTACACTGTACTGCATGACTGTAGCGGGTTTACTAACGCGTTAGTTCTAGTAGCTATGTTGACTTGACGTTAGCTAATATGGTGACAATGATGTAGGCTGTGTGTAGAGGTTAGCAGTTATAATAAAAAGGTTTGGCTTGGAAAGGTTTCTTCACCTGGTCACAAACAGCTAATGTGATGTGCACTGAAGTCCACAAGTGAAGGGAAAAGGTGGGAGGAGGAGAGCATGTAGATGTGAGAAGGAATTATCCAATGATCAAAGGGATAATGTGGTTTGTTTTTGGCTGCCTTGAAATTTAACTGTGTTTGTGTGTGATCAGGGGTGTATTCATTCCACCAATTCTGTTGAAAAATGTTTCTTAAATGTAAGCAAATGGAACCAGACAGGTGTAAACATGCCTGAATTTGTCCAATAGAAACTCTGGTTTGCAACTGTTGGACTAATGATTTCACATACACCAGCTACTGTAGATGCAGGCAAGATTGTGCAAGGTGGTATTGAATGTGTCCATGTCTGTTACCTTGATTACAATTTTTTCTCTCCATCTGGTAGCAAACTCATGATGGGTATCGGAAAATGTTTTGTATCATGTAGTAGCCTAAACCTATCGATGTTCCATTAAACGGCACTGGCCGCCACTAATGCCTATGCTATAATAGGGCATACTCATTGGTAGTAACTGCATTGGTAGATACCCAAAGTAACACTCGTAATCTTCCAGCATTATAATGGAGTGGACCTCGAATGACCAATTAGGTGTCTTTGCCTTTAGAAATACATCGTTTACTGTGACTGTTTAGTCTGATCAACGAGAACCATGTCAGACTAGTGAACTGCATTGACTTCAACCTGAACTACCTCTCTCCTCAGACATCCCCTAACATCTCTCTCCTCAGACATCCCCTAACATCTCTCTCCTCAGACATCCCCTAACATCTCTCTCCTCAGACATCCCCTAACATCTCTCTCCTCAGACATTCCCTAACGGCTCTCTCCTCAGACATTCCCTAACATCTCTCTCCTCAGACATCCCCTAACATCTCTCTCCTCAGACATTCCCTAACGGCTCTCTCCTCAGACATTCCCTAACATCTCTCTCCTCAGACATTCCCTAACACCTCTCTCCTCAGACATTCCCTAACATCTCTCTCCTCAGACATTCCCTAACATCTCTCTCCTCAGACATTCCCTAACAGCTCTCTCCTCAGACATTCCCTAACAGCTCTCTCCTCAGACATTCCCTAACATCTCTCTCCTCAGACATCCCCTAACATCTCTCTCCTCAAATATCCCCTAACATCTCTCTCCTCAGACATCCCCTAACACCTCTCTCCTCAGACATCCCCTAACATCTCTCTCCTAAAACATCCCCTAACATCTCTCTCCTCAGACATTCCCTAACATCTCTCTCCTCAGACATGCCCTAACATCTCTCTCCTCAGACATCCCCTAACACCTCTCTCCTCAGACATCCCCTAACATCTCTCTCCTAAAACATCCCCTAACATCTCTCTCCTCAGACATTCCCTAACATCTCTCTCCTCAGACATTCCCTAACATCTCTCTCCTCAGACATTACCTAACATCTCTCTCCTCAGACATTCCCTAACGGCTCTCTCCTCAGACATTCCCTAACAGCTCTCTCCTCAGACATTCCCTAACAGCTCTCTCCTCAGACATTCCCTAACATCTCTCTCCTCAGACATTCCCTAACATCTCTCTCCTCAGACATTCCCTAACGGCTCTCTCCTCAGACATTCCCTAACAGCTCTCTCCTCAGACATCCCATAACATCTCTCTCCTCAGACATCCCCTAACACCTCTCTCCTCAAACATCCCCTAACATCTCTCTCCTCAGACATCCCCTAGCATCTCTCTCCTCAAACATCTCTCTCCTCAAAAATCCCATAACATCTCTCTCCTCAGACATCCCCTAAAATCTCTCTCTTCAGACATCCCCTAACACCTCTCTCCTCAGACATCCCCTAAAATCTCTCTCTTCAGACATCCCCTAACATCTCTCTCCTAAAAACACCCCCCAACATCTCTCTCCTCAAACATCCCCTAACACCTCTCTCCTCAGACATCCAATAACATCTCTCTCCTCAGACATCCCCTAACACCTCTCTCCTCAGACATCCCCTAACATCTCTCTCCTCAGACATCCCCTAACATCTCTCTCCTCAGACATCTCCTAACATCTCTCTCCTCAGACATCCCCTAAAATCTCTCTCTTCAGACATCCCCTAACACTCTCTCCTCAGACATCCCCTAAAATCTCTCTCTTCAGACATCCCCTAACATCTCTCCTAAAAACACCCCCAACATCTCTCTCCTCAAACATCCCCTAACACCTCTCTCCTCAGACATCCAATAACATCTCTCTCCTCAGACATCCCCTAACACCTCTCTCCTCAGACATCCCCTAACATCTCTCTCCTCAGACATCCCCTAACATCTCTCTCCTCAGACATCCAATAACATCTCTCTCCTCAGACATCCAATAACATCTCTCTCCTCAGACATCCAATAACATCTCTCTCCTCAGACATCTCCTAACATCTCTCTTCTCAGACATCCCCTAACACCTCTCTCCTCAGACATCCAATAACATCTCTCTCCTCAGACATCCCCTAACAGCTCTCTCCTCAGACATCCCCTAACATCTCTCTCCTCAGACATCCCCACACCACCTCTCTCCTCAGTCTTCCCCTAACATCTCTCTCCTCAGACATCCTTAAACCACCTCTCTTCTCAGACATCCCCTAACACCTCTCTCTTCAGACATCCCTGAACAACCTCTCTCCTCAGACATCCCCGAACATCTCTCTCCTCAGACATCCCCTAACAGCTCTCTCCTCAGACATCCCCTAACAGCTCTCTCCTCAGACATCCCTGAATCACCTCTCTTCTCAGACATCCCCTAACACCTCTCTCTTCAGACATCCCCTAACATCTCTCTCCTCAGACATCCCCTAACATCTCTCTCCTCAGACATCCCTGAACCACCTCTCTTCTCAGACATCCACTAGATGGCTCTGCTAAGGAAGCAGCCAGGAAGCCACTGATCCAGAATCTGAGCTGTTCCTTCCCTGTTAAAATTAGAGGTGAAGAAAACAGGGGGAATCAGACAATGTGTAGTCATTCCTCTGCCGTGTGCTGTCAGCAGAATAACTCCCTGCCTCTGTGGCGCTGAGAAACAACTGCTTTCGTTCCTTTGTGTGTGGAGAGGGGCCTTGTGACTATGTTATATATGTCTGTCTGGATGAATCAGAGAGAGGGGGGGTGACTATGTTATATAGGTCTGTCTGGATGAATCAGAGAGGGGGGTGACTATGTTATATAGGTCTGTCTGGATGAATCAGAGAGAGGGGGTGACTATGTTACATAGGTCTGTCTGGATGAATCAGTGAGGGGGTGACTATGTTATATAGGTCTGTCTGGATGAATCAGAGAGAGGGGGGTGACTATGTTACATAGGTCTGTCTGGATGAAACAGAGAGAGGGGGGTGACTACATTATACAGGTCTGTCTGGATTAATCAGAGAGAGGGGGTGACTATGTTATATAGATCTGTCTGGATGAATCAGAGAGAGGGGGGTGACTACATTATATAGATCTGTCTGGATGAAACAGAGAGAGGGGGGTGACTACATTATATAGATCTGTCTGGATGAATCAGAGAGAGGGGGTGACTATGTTATATAGATCTGTCTGGATGAATCAGAGAGAGGGGGTGACTACATTATATAGATCTGTCTGGATGAATCAGAGAGAGGGGGTGACTATGTTATATAGATCTGTCTGGATGAATCAGAGAGAGAGGGGTGACTATGTTATATAGATCTGTCTGGATGAATCAGAGAGAGGGGGTGACTACATTATATAGATCTGTCTGGATGAATCAGAGAGAGGGGGTGACTATGTTATATAGATCTGTCTGGATGAATCAGAGAGAGGGGGGTGACTACATTATACAGGTCTGTCTGGATGAATCAGAGAGGGGGGTGACTACATTATAAAGGTCTGTCTGGATGAATCAGAGAGAGGGGGTGACTATGTTATATAGATCTGTCTGGATGAATCAGAGAGAGGGGGGTGACTACATTATAAAGGTCTGTCTGGATGAATCAGAGAGAGGGGGGGTGACTACATTATAAAGGTCTGTCTGGATGAATCAGAGAGAGGGGCTATGTCGTAGTAGATGAGTTTTCCCAGTGTTGGAGATCCTGTCTCCATGTCGGGTAAACCCTCCTTCATCCTGTCAAGGTGGGACTAAGAGAGGGGGCCTGTCAAGGTGGGACTAAGAGAGGGGGCCTGTCAAGGTGGGACTAAGAGAGGGGGCCTGTCAAGGTGGGACTAAGAGAGGGGGCCTGTCAGGTGGGACTAAGAGAGGGGCCTGTCAAGGTGGGACTAAGAGAGGGGCCTGTCAAGGTGGGACTAAGAGAGGGGGCCTGTCAAGGTGGGACTAAGAGAGGGGGCCTGTCAAGGTGGGACTAAGAGAGGGGGCCTGTCAAGGTGGGACTAAGAGAGGGGGCCTGTCAAGGTGGGACTAAGAGAGGGGGCCTGTCAAGGTGGGACTAAGAGAGGGGGCCTGTCAAGGTGGGACTAAGAGAGGGGGCCTGTCAAGGTGGGACTAAGAGAGGGGGAAAGGAGGAGACTGAGGAAATATCCTCTTCATTGGACGTCTTGCTTCCTGATGTATTAGATTGCTAATGATTACAAAGCAGGATTTTGACGAATGAGTTGGGATTCATAAAATGCGTTTAAGACCTGTATTGTTGATTGTATGGAGTTTGCATTCCTATGTTGCACGCACACACACACACACACACACACACACACACACACACACACACACACACACACACACACACACACACACACACACACACACGCACACGCACACGCACACGCACACGCACACACACGCACACACAGACACACACAGAGCTGTTTATGTATAATCACCCTGGCAAATTGACTGCAGCATTTATAATAAAAATGATTCTGGATCTAGCAGAAGGTTTTGTTAGTGCTGTATGAGAAAACACTGCAGGGTGTTTACCATGGCTTTGCTGGGCATTTATTTAGGACTCTTGAAGTGCAGACTACAGCATGTGATTTTCTACTGTAAACTAAATTCAAAAAATGTAACTGAAAAATAAACAATTTGAGGAACTGGCCATTTTAAGATTTAGTTTTGGTTTTGGTTTTGAAATTGTGTGATTTAGATTAGAGCTCCACAGCCTCCATGACAGACACATAGACACATCAACCTGCCGACTTGCAGGAACGAACAGCCCAACACCAGACAGTCCCACTCAGTACAGACTGTAATACATCTCACTGTCCAATCAAAAGTGTCTGTTAGAATGTTGTTACAGCACCCATCAACAAACCACACTGAAAATCTCTGGTGGGGAGGATAGAGGTAGAAATGTATAGTGTTGGAGACAGCAGGATGGTCCTGCACAGTATTCATATGAACATGGGCTGAGAGGACATTTCTCTCACTCATTTAATAACTGAGTTTAACTTTAGAGTGAAGTGATATCTGATTTATTTTGTGTTGCGGATCAGCTCTGTCAAATCAGTTATTTAATCTCTCCGATTTTGAGCAACAAATAAAAATGTGTGTATGTGTGTGCTTGTGTACCTGCCTGTGTTTGCCTGTGTGCATGTGTGCTCTCACTCCTGTGTGTTGTAGCAGTAGCAGGCTGTCAGGCCTTAAGGCACAGAGTTCACCACGGGCCACCCTGGGCCACCCTGCACCACTCCTAGTCCTTTTAATGAACTCCCAGACAGTTGTTCCCCATCTGTTGCCCCAGGTCCCCCTCTCTCCCTCTCCTCTCCTCCCTTTCCTTCCTCCTCATCTCTCCCCCCTCTTCTCCCCCCAGCCTGTCAGCTAATTAGAGTACGGGGTGGCAGTGGAGGGGAGGGGTGGGAGGAGCAGAAGGCCAAGGAGGGGGAGTACAAAGACCCATCTGGCCTGCCCACTACTACACCACTCCTCCCAGTCCTCTGTCCTTTCTGCCCATTAACCTTCGCTTAGCCTTTTGATTAGCGTGTGGAACGCAGGCCACAAAGGATGATAATTGGATACAACTCCCTGGCTGTCCTGTCATTCATGTTTGGGCCAGGGTTGTGCCTTCCCTCCTCTCTAACCCTCCCCTTGTGTTTGTCTGCAGCCTGGCTATATGGTTGAATGAGCCTTCATCCCAAATGGCACCCTATTCGATATATAGTGCACTACTTTTGATCAGAGCCCTATAGGCACTAATGTATATATGGAATAGGGTGCCATTTGGGATGCAGATAATACATGAGCCTCTGATCTAGTTACTGGTCAGTCAGTCAGTCTGACCCTGGAGGAAGACCAAGCCAGGAAGAACAGATAGAATGTTAGTATTTCCAGTCCTGTATTAGCAGAATATTTGGTCAACTATTGGGAATTTAAAATGGCTTCTCTTTGTTCTTGTCTCTGAATAGGAATCTGTCAGTTAAATGTAAATATGAATACTGTGCAGGACCATCCTGCTGTCTCCACTATACATTTCTACCTCTATCCTCCCCACCAGAGATTTTCAGTGTGGTTTGTTGAGGTAAAACAGAGGACAGAATATAGATTCTATTCAATAGACGTTGGCTGTAACTGTCATGTTTGTCATTTATTATCATGTCTTGTCCCTGTGCTCCCCATGCTATTCGTTTCCCTCTGCTGGTCTTATTTGGTTCTTTCCCTCCTTCTATCCCTCTCTCTCCCCCTCCCTCTCTCACTCTCTCGCTCTCTCTTCTCTCTATCGTTCCGTTCCTGCTCCCAGCTGTTCCTATTCCCCTAATCATCATTTAGTCTTCCCACACCTGTTCCCCGATCCTTTCCCCTGATTAGAGTCCCTATTTATTCCTTTGTGATCCGTTCCTGTCCCGTCGGTTCCTTGTTTTGTATTCACCATGCTGTGATTGTGTTTCGCCCTGTCCTGTCGTGTTTTTTGCCTTCATCAGATGCTGCGTGTGAGCAGGTGGCTCTATCAACTACGGCCTGCGCCTACCCGAAGCGACCTGCAGTCTGTGGCCGCTTCTCTAGTTATTCCCCTCTACAGACTAGAGGATTTTTGTTATTCCCTGTTTGGATTTAAATAAACTCTGTTTCTGTTAAGTCGCTTTTGGGTCCTCTTTCACCTGCATGACAGAAGGAACCGACCAAGGAATGGACCCAGCGACTTCAGACGCTCGTTACACTGCCGTCGAGATCCAAGGAGCCATGCTCGGCAGACACGAGCAGGAATTGTCTGCTGCTCGCCATGCCGTGGAGAACCTGGCCGCTCAGGTTTCCGACCTCTCTGGACAGTTCCAGAGTCTACGTCTCGTGCCACCTGTTACTTCCTGGCCTGCCGAGCCTCCAGAACCTAGGGTTAATAACCCACCTTGCTACTCCGGGCAGCCCACTGAGTGCCGCTCCTTTCTCACGCAGTGTGAGATTGTGTTCTCTCTCCAACCCAACACATACTCTAGAGAGAGAGCTCGGGTTGCTTACGTCATTTCCTCCTTACTGGCCGGGCTCGAGAATGGGGCACAGCTATCTGGGAGGCAAGGGCTGATTGCTCTAACAAATTCCAGAACTTTAAAGAGGAGATGATTCGGGTTTTTGACCGTTCAGTTTTTGGTGGGGAGGCTTCTAGGGCCCTGGCTTCCTTATGCCAAGGTGAACGGTCCATAACGGATTATTCCATTGAGTTTCGCACTCTTGCTGCCTCTAGTGAGTGGAACGAGCCGGCGCTGCTCGCTCGTTTTCTGGAGGGACTCCACGCAGTGGTTAAGGATGAGATTCTCTCCCGGGAGGTTCCTTCAGATGTGGACTCTTTGATTGCTCTCGCCATCCGCATAGAACGACGGGTAGATCTTCGTCACCGGGCTCGTGGAAGAGAGCTCGCATCAACGGTGTTTCCCTGCTCCGCATCGCAACCATCTCCCTCCTCTGGCTTTGAGACTGAGCCCATGCAGCTGGGAGGGATTCGCATCTCGAATAAGGAGAGGGAACGGAGGATCACCAACCGCCTGTGCCTCTATTGCGGAGTTGCTGGACATTTTGTTAATTCATGTCCAGTAAAAGCCAGAGCTCATCTGTAAGCGGAGGGCTACAGGTGAGCGCAACTACTCAAGTCTCTCCATCAAAGTCCTGTACTACTTTGTCGGTCCACCTACGCTGGACCGGTTCGGGTGCTACATGTAGTGCCTTGATAGACTCTGGGGCTGAGGGTTGTTTCATGGACGAAGCATGGGTTCGGAAACATGACATTCCTTTCAGAGAGTTAGATAAGCCTACGCCCATGTTCGCCTTAGATGGTAGTCATCTTCCCAGTATCAGATTTGAGACACTACCTTTAACCCTCACAGTATCTGGTAACCACAGTGAGACTATTTCTTTTTTGATTTTCCGTTCACCGTTTACACCTGTTGTTTTGGGTCATCCCTGGCTAGTATGTCATAATCCTTCTATTAATTGGTCTAGTAATTCTATCCTATCCTGGAACGTTTCTTGTCATGTGAAGTGTTTAATGTCTGCCATCCCTCCCGTTTCTTCTGTCCCTACTTCTCAGGAGGAACCTGGCGATTTGACAGGAGTGCCGGAGGAGTATCATGATCTGCGCACGGTCTTCAGTCGGTCCGAGCCAACTCCCTTCCTCCTCACCGGTCGTATGATTGTAGTATTGATCTCCTTCCGGGGACCACTCCTCCTCGAGGTAGACTATACTCTCTGTCAGCTCCCGAACGTAAGGCTCTCGAGGATTATTTGTCTGTGTCTCTTGGCGCCGGTACCATAGTGCCTTCTTCTTCTCCGGCCGGGGCGGGGTTCTTTTTTGTTAAGAAGAAGGACGGTACTCTGCGCCCCTGCGTGGATTATCGAGGGCTGAATGACATAACGGTTAAGAATCGTTATCCGCTTCCCCTTATGTCATCAGCCTTCGAGATTCTGCAGGGAGCCAGGTCTTTACTAAGTTGGACCTTCGTAACGCTTACCATCTCGTGCGCATCAGAGAGGGGACAGTGGAAACGGCGTTTAACACTCCGTTAGGGCATTTTGAGTACCGGGTTCTGCCGTTCGGTCTCGCCAATGCGCCAGCTGTTTTTCAGGCATTAGTTAATGATGTTCTGAGAGACATGCTGAACATTTTTTGTTTTGTCTATCTTGACGATATCCTGATTTTTTTCTCCGTCACTCGAGATTCATGTTCAGCACGTTCGACGTGTTCTACAGCGCCTTTTAGAGAATTGTCTCTACGTAAAGGCTGAGAAGTGCTCTTTCATGTCTCCGTTACTTTTCTCGGTTCCGTTATTTCCGCTGAAGGCATTCAGATGGATTCCGCTAAGGTCCAAGCTGTCAGTGATTGGCCCGTTCCAAGGTCACGTGTCGAGTTGCAGCGCTTTTTAGGTTTCGCTAATTTCTATCGGCGTTTCATTCGTAATTTCGGTCAAGTTGCTGCCCCTCTCACAGCTCTTACTTCTGTCAAGACGTGTTTTAAGTGGTCCGGTTCCGCCCAGGGAGCTTTTGATCTTCTAAAAGAACGTTTTACGTCCGCTCCTATCCTCGTTACTCCAGCGTCACTAGACAATTCATTGTCGAGGTTGCCCCTTCAGAGGTAGGCGTGGGAGCCATTCTATCCCAGCGCTTCCAGTCTGACGATAAGGTTCATCCTTGCGCTTATTTTCTCATCGCCTGTCGCCATCTGAGCGCAACTATGATGTGGGTAACCGTGAACTGCTCGCCATCCGCTTAGCCCTAGGCGAATGGCGACAGTGGTTGGAGGGCGACCGTTCCTTTTGTCGTTTGGACAGACCATAAGAACCTTGAGTACATCCGTTCTGCCAAACGACTTAATGCCCGTCAAGCTCGTTGGGCGTTGTTTTTCGCTCGTTTCGAGTTTGTGATTTCTTACCGTCCGGGAGCAAGAACACCAAGCCTGATGCCTTATCCCGTCTGTTTAGTTCTTCTGTGGCTTCTACTGATCCCGAGGGGATTCTTCCTTATGGGCGTGTTGTCGGGTTAACAGTCTGGGGAATTGAAAGACAGGTTAAGCAAGCACTCACGCACACTGCGTCGCCGCGCGCTTGTCCTAGTAACCTCCTTTTCGTTCCTGTTTCCACTCGTCTGGCTGTTCTTCAGTGGGCTCACTCTGCCAAGTTAGCTGGTCATCCCGGTGTTCGAGGCACTCTTGCGTCTATTCGCCAGCGCTTTTTTTTTTTGGTGGCCGACTCAGGAGCGTGACACGCGCCGTTTCGTGGCTGCTTGTTCGGACTGCGCGCAGACTAAGTCGGGTAACTCTCCTCCTGCCGGTCGTCTCAGACCGCTCCCATTCCTTCTCGACCATGGTCTCACATTGCCTTAGACTTCATTACCGGTCTGCCTTTGTCTGCGGGGGAAGACTGTGATTCTGACGGTTGTCGATAGGTTCTCTAAGGCGGCACATTTCATTCCCCTCGCTAAACTTCCTTCCGCTAAGGAGACGGCACAAATCATTATTGAGAATGTATTCAGAATTCATGGCCTCCCGTTAGACGCCGTTTCAGACAGAGGCCCGCAATTCACGTCACAGTTTTGGAGGGAGTTCTGTCGTTTGATTGGTGCGTCCGTCAGTCTCTCTTCCGGGTTTCATCCCCAGTCTAACGGTCAAGCAGAGAGGGCCAATCAGACGATTGGTCGCATACTACGCAGCCTTTCTTTCAGAAACCCTGCGTCTTGGGCAGAACAGCTCCCCTGGGCAGAATACGCTCTGGTCGCTTCCTTCGTCTGCTACCGGGTTATCTCCGTTTCAGAGTAGTCTGGGTTACCAGCCTCCTCTGTTCTCATCCCAACTTGCCGAGTCCAGCGTTCCCTCCGCTCAGCGTTTGTCCAACGTTGTGAGCGCACCTGGAGGAGGGTGAGGTCTGCACTTTGCCGTTACAGGGCACAGACGGTGAGAGCCGCCAATAAACGCAGGATTAAGAGTCCAAGGTATTGTTGCGGCCAGAGAGTGTGGCTTTCCACTCGCAACCTTCCTCTTACGACAGCTTCTCGTAAGTTGACTCCGCGGTTCATTGGTCCGTTCCGTGTCTCCCAGGTCGTCAATCCTGTCGCTGTGCGACTGCTTCTTCCGCGACATCTTCGTCGCGTCCATCCTGTCTTCCATGTCTCCTGTGTTAAGCCCTTTCTTCGCACCCCGTTCGTCTTCCCTCCCCCTCCCGTCCTTGTCGAGAGCGCACCTATTTACAAGGTACATAAGATCATGGACATGCGTTCTCGGGACGGGGTCACCAATACCTAGTGGATTGGGAGGGTTACGGTCCTGAGGAGAGGAGTTGGGTTCCGTCTCGGGACGTGCTGGACCGTTCACTCATCGATGATTTCCTCCGTTGCCGCCAGGATTCCTCCTCGAGTGCGCCAGGAGGCGCTCGGTGAGTGGGGGTACTGTCATGTTTGTCATTTATTATCATGTCTTGTCCCTGTGCTCCCCATGCTATTCGTTTCCCTCTGCTGGTCTTATTTGGTTCTTTCCCTCCTTCTATCCCTCTCTCTCCCCCTCCCTCTCTCACTCTCTCGCTCTCTCTTCTCTCTATCGTTCCGTTCCTGCTCCCAGCTGTTCCTATTCCCCTAATCATCATTTAGTCTTCCCACACCTGTTCCCGATCCTTTCCCCTGATTAGAGTCCCTATTTATTCCTTTGTGATCCGTTCCTGTCCCGTCGGTTCCTTGTTTTGTATTCACCATGCTGTGATTGTGTTTCGCCCCTGTCCTTCGTGTTTTTTGCCTTCATCAGATGCTGCGTGTGAGCAGGTGGCTCTATCAACTACGGCCTGCGCCTACCCGAAGCGACCTGCAGTCTGTGGCCGCTTCTCTAGTTATTCCCCTCTACAGACTAGAGGATTTTTGTTATTCCCTGTTTGGATTTAAATAAACTCTGTTTCTGTTAAGTCGCTTTTGGGTCCTCTTTCACCTGCATGACAGTAACCTGATCATTTTTCCTCATGCCAGTCCGACATATTTCTGGCTACCTCATCACAAGGCAATAAAGAAGAAACCTGCACACTGCTCTTGCTAGTATCACTGCTTTTAATAAGCTTTAGGTATCAGCCTCAAGGCCTTCGTC
>NW_025752592.1:0-10000 GCF_021184085.1 Oncorhynchus gorbuscha
TTTCGTCAGGGGTGTGTGCGTGCTTGCGTGTGTAAACACATTTTGATTTGCAGGTGTGGGAATTATTGAGATGAAGATTATGTGGTAAATGATTTGTGTGCCATTTTTGAGGACATACCTCAACCCACAGAGCCAGAGGTAAACAAACAGATTCTATGGACCAGAGCTAGAGGTAAACAAACAGATATGGACCAGAGCCAGAGGTAAACAAACAGATTCTATGGACCAGAGCTAGAGGTAAGCAAATGATGCTATGGACAGAGCTGGAGGTAAACAAACAGATTCCTGGACCAGAGCTAGAGGTAAACAAACAGATGCTATGGACCAGAGCTAGAGGTAAAAACAAACAGATGTTGGACCAGAGGAGGTAAACAAACAGAGGCTATGGACCAGAGCTAGATAGAACAAACAGATGCTATGGACCAGAGCTAGAGGTAAACAAACAGATGCTATGGACCAGAGCCAGAAGGTAAACAAACAGATGCTATGGGGACCAGAGCTAGAGGTAAACAAACAGATGCTATGGACCAGAGCTAGAGGTAAACAAACAGATGCTATGGAAGAGCTAGAAAACAAACAGATGCTATGGACCAGAGCTAGAGGTAAACAAACAGATGCTATGGACCAGAGCCAGAGGTAAACAAACAGATGATATGGACCAGAGCCAGGTGTAAACAAACAAATGATATGGACCAGAGCTAGAGGTAAACAAACAGATGCTATGGACCAGAGCTAGAGGTAAACAAACAGATGCTATGGACCAGAGCTAGAGGTAAACAAACAGATGATATGGACCAGAGCCAGGTGTAAACAAACAGATGCTATGGACCAGAGCTAGAGGTAAACAAACAGATGCTATGGACCAGAGCTAGAGGTAAACAAACAGATGCTATGGACCAGAGCTAGAGGTAAACAAACAGAGGCTATGGACCAGAGCTAGGTGTAAACAAACAGATGCTATGGACCAGAGCTAGAGGTAAACAAACAGATGATATGGACCAGAGCTTGAGGTAAACAAACAGATGCTATGGACCAGAGCCAGAGGTAAACAAACAGATGCTATGGACCAGAGCCAGAGGTAAACAAACAGATGCTATGGACCAGAGCCAGAGGTAAACAAACAGATGCTATGGACCAGAGCCAGAGGTAAACAAACAGATGCTATGGACCAGTGCTAGAGGTAACAAACAGATGCTATGGACCAGAGCTGAGGTAAACAAACAGATGCTATGGACCATGAGCCAGAGGTAAACAAACAAATGCTATGGACTAAGAGCCAGAGGTAAGCAAACAGATGCTATGGACCAGAGCCAGAGTAATAAAAAACAAACAAAGGCTATGGACCAGAGCTAGGTGTAAACAAACAGATGCTATGGACCAGAGCTAGAGGTAAACAAACAGATGCTATGGACCAGAGCCAGAGGTAAATAAACAGATGCTATGGACCAGAGCCAGAGGTAAACAAACAAGATGATAGGTGACCAGAGCCAGGTGTAAAACAAACAAATTATATGGACCAGAGCTGAGGTAAACAAACAGATGCTATGGACCAGAGCCAGAGGTAAACAAACAGATGCTATGGACCAGAGCCAGAGGTAAACAAACAGATGCTATGGACCAGAGCCAGAGGGTAAACAAACAGATGATATGGACCAGAGCTAGGTGTAAACAAACAGATGATATGGACCAGAGCTAGAGGTAAAAACAGAACTATGGAGACTAGGTAAACAAACAGATGCTAGGACCAGAGCCAGAGGTAAACAAACAGATGATATGGACCAGAGCTAGGTGTAAACAAACAGATGATATGGACCAGAGCTAGAGGTAAACAAACAGATGCTATGGACCAGAGCCAGAGGTAAACAAACAGATGCTATGGACCAGAGCCAGAGGTAAACAAACAGATGATATGGACCAGAGCCAGGTGTAAACAAACAGATGATATGGACCAGAGCTAGAGGTAAACAAACAGATGCTATGGACCAGAGCCAGAGGTAAATAAACAGATGCTATGGACCAGAGCCAGAGGTAAACAAACAGATGATATGGACCAGAGCCAGAGGTAAACAAACAGATGATATGGACCAGAGAGTAAACCAGATGATAGAGAGCTAGGGTAAACAAACAGATGCTATGGACCAGAGCCAGAGGTAAACAAACAGATGCTATGGACCAGAGCCAGAGGTAAACAAACAGATGCTATGGACCAGAGCCAGAGGTAAACAAACAGATGCTATGGACCAGAGCCAGAGGTAAACAAACAGATGCTATGGACCAGAGCTAGAGGTAAACAAACAGATGCTATGGACCAGAGCCAGAGGTAAACAAACAGATGCTATGGACCAGAGCCAGAGGTAAACAAACAGATGCTATGGACCAGAGCTAGAGGTAAACAAACAGATGCTATGGACCAGAGCCAGAGGTAAACAAACAGATGCTATGGACCAGAGCCAGAGGTAAACAAACAGATGCTATGGACCAGAGTCAGAGGTAAACAAACATATGCTATGGACCAGAGCCAGAGGTAAACAAACAGATGCTATGGACCAGACCTTGAGGTAAACAAACAGAACTTAAACTAACGTAAACCTTGTAACCTGTTAGCTGTTAGTTCTGACAGCGGCTAAGTATACGAGACGACCTCTGACCTTGTCACAGCTCACAGCACTCCTCTGGTCTGGTTGAACTGTTGTGAAGGCAGACAGAGGAACTGCATGTGTGTCTGAGAGCAGGATCTTTGGGGACAAGGACAGTACAGCCACAGACAGACACACCACTGGGAGGAGCCAAGGCACTCCAATGAACTAATGAGAGCCTAAGTAGAGGATGATTGACACTGAAGCCCCGCCCCTCCCTCCAGCCACTGCCAATAATGTGTCTGATAAAGCGTCAGGCCTTTCCTGTGTCAGCCTGCACATAGCTGCAACCAGGACACAACCTCAGTCAGTGACTCCGCATAAAACTGCCAACTGGGACACCAGCCAACATGGAACACCCTGAGGCATTCTCTCCAGCCGACAACATGGACTTTGGGAACCTGACTTCAATCGGTGGGGGGGCAGCCTTTTAGGGAGGCAAGCAATTTAAACCAGTGAATCAGTTAGAACCAGTGAGCCAGTTAGAACCAGTGAACCAGTTAGAACCAGTGAGACAGTTAGAACCAGTGAATCAGTTAGAACCAGTGAGCCAGTTAGAACCAGTGAACCAGTTAGAACCAGTGAGACAGTTAGAACCAGTGAGCCAGTTAGAACCAGTGAACCAGTTAGAACCAGTGAGACGGTTAGAACCAGTGAATCAGTTAGAACCAGTGAGCCAGTTAGAACCAGTGAACCAGTTTGAACCAGTGAACCAGTTAGAACCAGTGAGACAGTTAGAACCAGTTAGAACCAGTGAACCAGTTAGAACCAGTGAACCAGTTAGAACCACTGAACCAGTTAGAACCAGTGAATCAGTTAGAACCAGTGAGACAGTTAGAACCAGTGAGACAGTTAGAACCAGTGAACCAGTTAGAACCAGTGAGACAGTAAGTCAGATGAGTTGAACCAGTGAGCAGACAGAGAGAACAGTGAGACAGTTAGAACCAGTGAACCATAGAACCAGTGACCAGTTAGAACCAGTGAGACAGATGAACAGTGAATGTTAGAACCTGAGACAGTTAGAACCAGTGAACCAGTTAGAACCAGTGAACCAGTTAGAACCAGTGAGACAGTTAGAACTGTGAATGGCCCTGAGACAGTTAGAACCAGTGAACCAGTTAGAACCAGTAAGTGCATGAGTATGAACCAGTCAGACAGAGAGAACTATGTGGTACTTTAGAGACCAGAGAACTACGATGAACACTGTGTTCTGGAGAGAAGACGACAGACGTCCATTGGCTTTACAGGTAGAGATGTGTGTGTGTATAGTAACTTGTGAGTAGTTTCAGGAGCAGTGCCCTCTGTGCGTGTGTACTGTGTGTACTGTGTGTACTGTGTGTGTGTGTACTGTGTGTACTGTGTGTACTGTGTGTGAGAACCTAGTGCTATAGTGCCAGATGTAGTGAAAGAAAGGTTAAGATTAATACTGGCTTTTTAATCCTGCTGAGTTCCTGATGGAACCTTATTCCCTATTTACTGAAGTGCACTACCAGGGCCAGGGCTGGTCAAAGGTAGTGCACTATATAGGGAATAGTGTGCCGTTTGGGACACAGTTGCAGTAAACATGACGGACTCACCTGTGTTCTCTAACAGGCAGTCAGGCTGTCAGGAGTTCTATTCAAGGTCTAAGGTCTAGTTTGTGTTCATGTTCTACTAATTCTAGTCAATACAGATCAACACGGTGAAGTGTGAGGTAAACTAGCTGCAGGGGGGTTCACTGCCCTCATTTATTTTAGTACTTCATATTTTGGAGCTAGTCCCGCCTCATCTCCTCTTACTTTCCAAAAATACCCCTGGGGCTGAAAGGGGGCACCAATGCTGTGGTCAGAAATTGAGGGACCCACCACCACTACTACCGAGCTTCACCACCACCCCTCTGACCAGCAACACAAAGTCCTATAGGAGGAACCCGGAAGTGAAGCAGGAAGTAAGCGGCAGTGGCAGCAGAAAGCATGCTGGGATGTGGGGGCGGGGCCAAGCTGCGCCACAGTTTGACGGTGGCCTCGGGATTCGTTGAAAACCTGTGTTTCTCGGGGATAGCGTACGGCTGGGCGTCGCTGGTGTTCATCCTTAAGAACGACGGCTACTTCAGTGACCTATGTGACATCACTGCCAACGCCTCTGACCCCGGTGACATTATCACGTTGTCAGGGGAGCGGCCCAGTGATAACATTATACAGTCAGGTGAGTCATGAGCTCGCACACACAACCTCTTTCTCACACACACAACCTCTTTCTCACACACACACTTTCTCTCACACACACAACCTCTTTCTCACACACACAAACTCTTTCTCACACACACAACCTCTTTCTCACACACACAACCTCTTTCTCACACACACAACCTCTTTCTCACACCCACGCAACCTCTTTCTCACACACACTTTCTCTCTCTCACACACAAAACCTCTTTCTCACACACACAAAAGTGACTGAAGCTCACAAAACGCTCTCTCCCCCATCCCTCCTCTCTCTCTGAGACACCATTAGACAGGACGAACAGTTCTCTCTGGTCTCTCCATCCATCTTTCCTTCTCGCCCTCTCTCCAATCCCAGCCCTCCATCTTTCTCTCTCTCTGTCTCAAAATGTAGTAGACAGGAGACAGGATGAACAGTCCTCTCTCTCCGCCATCCCGCCATCTCTCTCTCTCTCTCTCTCTCTCTCTCTCACTCTCTCTCTCTCTCTCTCTCTCTCTCTCTCTCTCTCTCAGACTGTAGTGGCCTCCCGCCACTCTCTCTCTCTATCTCTCTCACACTCTCTATCTCTCTCATCCCTCCATCTCTCTCTCTCGACTGTAGTCTCAGTTCTCCCTCTCTCTCCCTCTCCCTCCTCTCTCTCAGACTGTCTCTCTCTCTCACTCTCTCTCTCTCCCTCTCTCTCTCCCTCATCTCTCAGACTGTAGTGGACAGGATGAACAGTTCTCCCTAATCTCTCTCCCCATCCCTCCATCTCTCTCAGACTGTAGTGACAGGATGAACAGTTCTCCTAATCTCTCTCCCCATCCCTCCATCTCTCTCAGACTGTAGTGGACAGGATGAACAGTTCTCTCTGGTCTTCACCGTCGCTCCTTCTCCATGAACTCCTGCGTTTTCCTCTGGGCTTCCTGTTCGACCGCTTGCACCATGGCGACCAGGCTCCTGGCCACGTGAGAATGTTTTATTATTGTAAAAAATGTATTGATGCCCAACATTTATTTTTGGGGTCAACTGACCAGGAGTGTCGTTTTACAACAATGGCTTTGTCTGAAATAGAACCCTATTCCCTATTAGTGTCCTACTGTTGACCAGAGCCCTACACTATGAGCCCCGGTCTAAAGTAGTGCACTGGGACAGGGTGTGAAATGAATTTCCAGGTGAACCAAAAGGAGAGCAGTTATTGATAAAAATCTATCAAAATCTATCCGGTTTATTCCAAAGTTCAGGAGAACCTCCAGAACAGAAGCAGAGAACATTTTCTAATGTTAATCACATTGTCACAGAAGATTCTGGAAACACCAGCCTGAGAGACTTGTAGGAATTCTCATCATCAGCTGCTACAGAATCACAGTGTTACAGAGACACAGTGTGTCTGGTTCCAAACCTGAACCACATTCAACACCAGCAGACATTTATACCGGCAGTTCAACAGGTCAAGGTTGGGACGTCCCCACTGGGCACAGACGCCAGTTCAACAGGTCTAGTTTTCCCCATTTGGCACAGACGTTGTTCAACAGGTCCATTGAAACAACATGGATTCAACGCACTTCAACAGGTCCAGTGGGACGTCCCCCTGGCACAGAGATTAGTTCCACCGATAGTTTAAACTAACATTTGGTTAATTCAAACGGAATTCAACTCCTGTTTCCCTTAACAAAGGAAACAATCACCACGTCGTTGGATTTAAGTAAATCATGTTTGGGGTGACAATATATGACATAATCTGAAATTAAATACAAGAAAATCATTTCTCCAATAATTTCCCATTACAACGTCATTGATGTGGGAAACAACAGTGGATTCAACCACTTTTGTCCAGTGGGTCAGTATTTTAGTTCCAACCGTTTAATTATAAACTAACAGGGTTAATTAAACATGGTTAACTCCTGTTTCCGTCCCCAAAGTTGAAACATCTTTATTTCCCGCACATAATCATGTTTATTACATATCAACCATATCAACAGAAAATGAAATTGAGAACTAATTCTCCTTTATTTAACCAGGTAGTCATTTTGAGATACAGACAGTGTGTTTATAGATTTATTTCCGATTGAGAATGATTTTATTTAATTGTTTGAGAATTTCACCTTTATTTAACCAGGTAGGCTAGTTGAGAACACCTTTATTTAACCAGGTAGGCTAGTTGAGAACACCTTTATTTAACCAGGTAGGCTAGTTGAGAACACCTTTATTTAACCAGGTAGGCTAGTTGAGAACACCTTTATTTAACCAGGTAGGCTAGTTGAGAACACCTTTATTTAACCAGGTAGGCTAGTTGAGAACACCTTTATTTAACCAGGTAGGCTAGTTGAGAACACCTTTATTTAACCAGGTAGGCTAGTTGAGAACAAGTTCTCATTTGCAACTGCTACCTGGCCAAGATAAAGCGTAGCAATTCAACACATACAACACAGAGTTACACATGGAATAAACAAAATATACAGTCAATAATACAGTAGAAAAAAGAAAACAAGAAGTCTGTATACAGTGAGTGCAAATGAGGTAAGATAAGGAAATAAAGGCAATAAATGGTGGCGAAGTAATTACAGTATAGCAATTAAACACTGGAATGGTAGATGTGCAGAAGATGAATGTGCAAGTAGAGATACTGGGGTGCAAAGGAGCAAGATAAATAAATAAATACTGTATGGGGATGAGGTAGATAGATGGGCTGTTTACATGATGATACTATGGTATTTTCCACATTTTGTTACGTTACAGCCTTTGTCCAAAAATTGATTAGATTGTTTTTCCCCCTCATCAATCTGCACACAATACCCCATAATGACAAAGCAAAAACTGGTTTTTGGAAATGTTTGCTAATTTATTCAAAATAAAAAACTGATATCACATTTACATAGGTATTCAGACCTTTTACTCATATCACTTTGTTGAAGCACCTTTGGCAGCGATTACAGCATTGAGTCTTCTTTGGTATGTCGCTACAAGCTTGGCACACCTGTATTTGAGGTTCTCCCATTCTTCTCTGCAGATCCTCAAGCTCTGTCAGGTTGGATGGGGACGTTGCTGCACAGCCTTTTTGAGGTCTCTTCAGACATTTCGATCAGATTCATGTCTGGGCCACTTCATGACATTGAGACTTGTCAAGCCACTCCTGTGTTGTCTTGGCTGTGTGCCAGGGTCATTGTCCTGTTGCAAGGTGAACCTTCACCCCCAGTCTGAGGTCCTGAGCGCTCTGGAGCAGGTTTTCATCAAGGATCTCTGTACTTTACTCCGTTCAGGTTTCCCTCAATCCTGACTAGTCTCCGTGCTGCTGAAAAGCATCCCCACAGCATGATGCTGCCACCACCATGCTTCACTGTAGGGATGGTGCCAGGTTTCCTCCAGACATGATGCTGCCACCACCATGCTTCACTGTAGGGATGGTGCCAGGTTTCCTCCAGACATGATGTGCCACCACCATGCTTCACTGTAGGGATGGTGTTTCACCAGACGCCAGTGCTGCCACCACCATGCTTCCTGTAGGGATGGTGCCAGAGACCCTCAGACATGATGCTGCCACCACCATGCTTCACTGTAGGGATGGTGCCAGGTTTCTCCAGACATGATGCTGCCACCACCATGCTTCACTGTAGGGATGATGCCAGGTTTCCTCCAGACATGATGCCACCACCATGCTTCACTGTAGGGATGGTGCCAGGTTTCCTCCAGACATGATGCTGCCACTGTAGGGATGGTGCCAGGTTTCCTCCAGACATGATGCTGCCACCACCATGCTTCACTGTAGGGATGGTGCCAGGTTTCCTCCAGACATGATGCTGCCCACTTTTTAAGCGCTACCATGGGGATGGTGGGTTTGTACAAGATGTAGCGGCGTATTCAGGCCAACATTTTGTTTCTCATGGTCTGAAGTCTTTGGTGCCTTTTGGCAAACTCAAGCGGGCTGTCATGTGCCTTTGCACTGTGGAGTGGTTTTCCGTCTGGCCACTCTACCATAAAAGGCCTAATTGGTGGAGTGCTGCAGAGATGGTTGTCCTTCTGGAAGGTTCTCCCATCTCCACAGAAGACCTATTGAGCTCTGTCAGAGTGACCATTGGGTTTTTGGTCACCTCCCTGACCAAGGCCCTTCTCCCCCGATTGCTCAGTTTGGCCGGGCGGCCAACTCTAGGAAGAGTCTTGGTGGTTCCAAACTTCTTCCATTTAAGAATGATGGTTAATGTGTTCTTGGGGACTTTAATGCTGCAGAATTTTTTTGTACCCTTCCACAGATCTGTACCTTGACATAATCCTGTCTCGGAGCTCTACAGACAATTCCTTTGGCGTCATGGCTTGGTTTTTGCTCTGACATGCACTGTCAACTGTGGGACCTTATAAATACAGGTGTGTACCTTTCTAAATCATGTCCAGTTAAATGAATTTACCACAGATGGATTCCAATCAATTTGTAGAAAGATCTCAAGGATGATCAATAGAAACAGGATGCACCTGGGCTCAATTTCGAGTCTTGAAGCAAAGGGTCTGAATACTTATGCAAATAAGGTATTTATTTTATTTCTAAAACCTGTTTTGACTTCCTTATTATGGGGTATTGTGTGTAGATTGCTGAGGATTTGTTTTAAATATATTTTTAGAATACGGCTTTGTGGATAACGTCAAGGGGTCTGAATACTATCCGAAAGCACTGTCTCTCTAAATCAATGTTATCATGACACCAAACCATCACAAAACTACCTATGCTCATACCCTCCCTCGCCCTACCACCCTCCTCGCCTCCCACCACCCTCCTCGCTCCTACCACCCTCCCTCGCCCCTACCACCCTCCCTCGCCCCTACCACCCCCTCGTCCCTACCACCCCCCACGCCCCTACCACCCTCCCTCGCCCCTACCACCCTCCTCGCCCCTACCACCCCCTCGCCCCTACCACCCTCCCTCGCCCCTACCACCCTCCCTCGCCCTCGCCCCTACCACCCTCCCTCGCCCTCGCCCCTACCACCCTCCCTTGCCCCTACCACCCTCCCTCGCCCCTACCACCCCCCTCGCCCCTACCACCCTCCCTTGCCCCTACCACCCTCCTCTCGCCCTACCACCCTCCTCGCCCCTACCACCCCCTCGCCCCTACAACCCTCCCTCGCCCCTACCACCCTCCCTCGCCCCTACCACCCTCCCTCGCCTTCGCCACTACCACCCTCCCTCGCCCCTACCA
>NW_025752593.1:5000-12286 GCF_021184085.1 Oncorhynchus gorbuscha
TTATATTAAACATCCTCATCATGTGACCTTAATGACTTCACATTATATTAAACATCCTCATCATGTGACCTTAATGACTTCACATTATATTAAACATCCTCATCATGTGACCTTAATGACTTCACATTATATTAAACATCCTCATCATGTGACCTTAATGACTTCACATTATATTAAACATCCTCATCATGTGACCTTAATGACTTCAACATTATATTAAACATCCTCATCATGTGACCTTAATGACTTCACATTATATTAAACATCCTCATCATGTGACCTTAATGACTTCACATTATATTAAACATCCTCATCATGTGACCTTAATGACTTCACATTATATTAAACATCCTCATCATGTGACCTTAATGACTTCAACATTATATTAAACATCCTCATCATGTGACCTTAATGACTTCAACATTATATTAAACATCCTCATCATGTGACATTAATGACTTCAACATTATATTAAACATCCTCATCATGTGACCTTAATGACTTCACATTATATTAAACATCCTCATCATGTGACCTTAATGACTTCACATTATATTAAACATCCTCATCATGTGACCTTAATGACTTCAACATTATATTAAACATCCTCATCATGTGACCTTAATGACTTCAACATTATATTAAACATCCTCATCATGTGACCTTAATGACTTCAACATTATATTAAACATCCTCATCATGTGACCTTAATGACTTCACATTATATTAAACATCCTCATCATGTGACCTTAATGACTTCAACATTATATTAAACATCCTCATCATGTGACCTTAATGACTTCACATTATATTAAACATCCTCATCATGTGACCTTAATGACTTCACATTATATTAAACATCCTCATCATGTGACCTTAATGACTTCACATTATATTAAACATCCTCATCATGTGACCTTAATGACTTCACATTATATTAAACATCCTCATCATGTGACCTTAATGACTTCAACATTATATTAAACATCCTCATCATGTGACCTTAATGACTTCAACATTATATTAAACATCCTCATCATGTGACCTTAATAACTTCAACATTATATTAAACATCCTCATCATGTGACTTTAATGACTTCAACATTATATTAAACATCCTCATCATGTGACCTTAATGACTTCACATTATATTAAACATCCTCATCATGTGACCTTAATGACTTCAACATTATATTAAACATCCTCATCATGTGACCTTAATGACTTCACATTATATTAAACATCCTCATCATGTGACCTTAATGACTTCAACATTATATTAAACATCCTCATCATGTGACATTAATGACTTCAACATTATATTAAACATCCTCATCATGTGACCTTAATGACTTCACATTATATTAAACATCCTCATCATGTGACCTTAATGACTTCAACATTATATTAAACATCCTCATCATGTGACCTTAATGACTTCACATTATATTAAACATCCTCATCATGTGACCTTAATGACTTCACATTATATTAAACATCCTCATCATGTGACCTTAATGACTTCACATTATATTAAACATCCTCATCATGTGACCTTAATGACTTCACATTATATTAAACATCCTCATCATGTGACCTTAATGACTTCAACATTATATTAAACATCCTCATCATGTGACCTTAATGACTTCAACATTATATTAAACATCCTCATCATGTGACCTTAATGACTTCAACATTATATTAAACATCCTCATCATGTGACCTTAATGACTTCAACATTATATTAAACATCCTCATCATGTGACCTTAATGACTTCACATTATATTAAACATCCTCATCATGTGACCTTAATGACTTCACATTATATTAAACATCCTCATCATGTGACCTTAATGACTTCAACATTATATTAAACATCCTCATCATGTGACCTTAATGACTTCACATTATATTAAACATCCTCATCATGTGACCTTAATGACTTCACATTATATTAAACATCCTCATCATGTGACATTAATGACTTCAACATTATATTAAACATCCTCATCATGTTACCTTAATGACTTCACGTCAACAATACAGTTACTGACTCTATTTATATGAGTTAACAATACAGTTACTGACTCTATTTATATGAGTTAACAATACAGTTACTGACTCTATTTATATGAGTTAACAATACAGTTACTGACTCTATTTATATGAGTTAACAATACAGTTACTGACTCTATTTATATGAGGTAACAATACAGTTACTGACTCTATTTATATGAGTTAACAATACAGTTACTGACTCTATTTATATAGTTAACAATACAGTTACTGACTCTATGTATATGAGTTAACAATACAGTTACTGACTCTATTTATATGAGTTAACAAAAAAAGTTACTATTTATCAAAATTGGACATCTGTCCATGTCCTGAGGACGTCGGGAAATGCATTTCTACCCCTGGCCACTAGGGGCAGCAGTGAGCGTTAATACCATCAAGATGGCTTGGGTTTTACGTTGTCCCATGACTCTGGATCAGAAGGTTGCGTGTTCGATCCCAGTCGTGGACACAGTTTTTTTTTTTTCTCTTTTTGGTTTTAAACCCCTATCCCAAACCTTAACCATTCTGAAATAAAAGCCGATTGTATGGTCAATCTGACATCTGCAGTGGCCGTACAGCATTTACAGAGTCGGGGGCCTCAAGCAGAACATTCCTACTTCAAGGAGCCGTCATACACAATCAATAAATGGGTCACCGCTCTGCTGCTCGTAGTGATTCAGGGCTCTGTAGCCATCCAGCTCATTGCAAGCCACCGGCTAAAGGAAAAGACCTCTTCTGAGATGTTGGAGTCCGTTTCCCGGCACTTGACATAGGAGCTCAGCCAAATGTTGAAGCTCGAAAACACAAGCATTTCTCTACATCCGCAATAACATCTGCTGAATACGTGCATGTGACCAATAGCATCTGCTGAATACGTGCATGTGACCAATAGCATCTGCTGAATACGTGCATGTGACCAATAGCATCTGCTGAATACGTGCATGTGACCAATAGCATCTGCTGAATACGTGCATGTGACCAATAGCATCTGCTGAATACGTGCATGTGACCAATAACATCTGCTGAATACGTGCATGTGACCAATAGCATCTGTTAACCACGTGCATGTGACCAATAGCATCTGTTAACCACGTGCATGTGACCAATAGCATCTGCTGAATACGTGCATGTGACCAATAGCATCTGCTGAATACGTGCATGTGACCCATAACATCTGCTGAATACGTGCATGTGACCAATAGCATCTGCTGAATACGTGCATGTGACCAATAGCATCTGCTGAATACGTGCATGTGACCAATAACATCTGCTGAATACGTGCATGTGACCAATAACATCTGCTGAATACGTGCATGTGACCAATAGCATCTGCTGAATACGTGCATGTGACCAATAACATCTGATTTCATTTAGGCTATTGTTTATATGTGTATTTGCCACGATGTCGAGGTTCAAATCTGAGTATAATGGTATTGATGTCAACAATTACACATGTTCAGGTCAAACCAAATCAAATGTATTTATAAAGGATTTCTTACATCAGCTGATATCTCAAAGTGCTGTACAGAAACCCAGCCTAAAACCTCAAACAGCAAGCAATGCAGGTGTAGAAGCACGGTGGCTAGGAAAAACTCCCTAGAAAGGCCAGAACCAAGGAAGAAATGTAGAGAGGAACTAGGCTATGAGGGGTGGCCAGTCCTCTTCTGGCTATGCCGGGTAGAGAGGAACCAGGCTATGAGGGGTGGGCCAGTCCTCTTCTGGCTGTGCCGGGTAGAGAGGAACCAGGCTCTAAGGGGTGGCCAGTCCTCTTCTGGCTGTGCCGGGTAGAGAGGAACCAGGCTATGAGGGGTGGCCAGTCCTCTTCTGGCTGTGCCGGGTAGAGAGGAACCAGGCTATGAGGGGTGGGCCAGTCCTCTTCTGGCTGTGCCGGGTGGAGATTATAACAGAACATGGCCAAGATGTTCAAATGTTCATAAATGACCAGCATGGTCAAATAATAATAATCACACTAGTTGTTGAGGGTGCAGCAAGTCAGCACCTCAGGAGTAAATGTCAGTTGGCTTTTCATAGCCAATCATTCAGAGTATCTCTACCGCTCCTGCTGTCTCTAGAGAGTTGAAAACAGCAGGTGTGGGGCAGGTCATCATCACCAATCAACTGTATTACAGTTAAAAATAACTGGAAAAAATAAAAATAATGGAGTACACACACAGTACCCGTCACAAGTTTGGACACACCTACTCATTCAAGTTTTTTATTTTTTATTTAAAACTATTTCTACATTGTAGAATAATAGTGAAGACATCAAAACTATGAAATAACACATATGGAATCATGTAGTGACCAAAAGTGTTAAACAAATCCAAATATATTTTAGATTTTTCAATGTAGCAACCCTTTGACTGGATGACAGCTTTGCACAGTCTTGGTATTCTCTCAACCAGCTTCATGAGGTAGTCACCTGGAATGTCACCTGAAAAGTCTTGGCACTTTGTTATTATCCCTCAGATACCGTAATCCCTAAAGTAGCGAGTGACAACAAGCACAAAAGGGTTTGTTTGTTAGACACACGAACAGGTATTTCGCTCTGGATAAGAACGTCTGCTAAATGACTTAAATGTAAATGTAAATGTATTTGTGTTATTTTCCATGTTCTGATCTAACAGCAGTCAATCGTCTACGAACCTTGTGATTTTTTACTGAACATTTGCTTGAAAGGATCCAAATTGAACTGAAAATATCTGTCATTGTTCTAAAAAGGGTGGGTCCATATTTGATGACAATCTAGCGAGGCCTTGTTCAAACCATTATACCAACCACAGGACAAGGAATAGGGCTGTCCTGATGTTAGATAGCGACTGTTTAGGGTCATCCCAAATGGCCCCTATCCATTTATAATGCACTACTGTTGACTGTTGTCCATAGAGCTCTGGTCAAAAGTAGTGCACTATGTAGGGAATAGGGTGCCATAGGGCTCTGGTCAAAAGTAGTGCACTATGAATGGAATAGGGTGCCATAGGGCTCTGGTCTAAAGTAGCACACTATGGTAGGGAATAGGGTGCCATAGGGCTCTGGTCTAAAGTAGTGCACTATGGTAGGGAATAGGGTGCCATAGGGCTCTGGTCTAAAGTAGCGCACTATGTGGGGAATAGGGTGCCATAGGGCTCTGGTCTAAAGTAGTGCACTATGAATGGAATAGGGTGCCATAGGGCTCTGGTCTAAAGTAGTGCACTATGTAGGGAATAGAGTGCCATAGGGCTCTGGTCTAAAGTAGTGCACTATATAGGGAATAGGGCTCTGGTCTAAAGTAGTACCACTATATAGGGAATAGGGCTCTGGTTCTAAAAGTAGTACCACTATATAGGGAATAGGACTCTGGTCTAAAGTAGTACCACTATATAGGGAATAGTGCTCTGGTCTAAAGTAGTACCACTATATAGGGAATAGGGCTCTGGTCTAAAGTAGTACCACTATATAGGGAATAGGGCTCTGGTCTATCGTAGTACCACTATATAGGGAATAGGGCTCTGGTCTAAAGTAGTGCACTATGAATGGAATAGGGTGCCATAGGGCTCTGGTCTAAAGTAGTGCACTATGTAGGGAATAGGGTGTGATAGGGGAGGCAGCCTGGTACAGTTACATAAGGACTTATCTCTAGGAGGAATGTTCACTCCAACCCCATATCATGTAATCTGCTGTTGAAGGTGGTCATTTCCTCCTCACAGGAAGATTAGGCAGGAATTCTCTCAAACTAAACGTATGGTTGATACAGTCATACACACACACGCACGCACACACGCACGCACGCACGCACGCACGCACGCACGCACGCACACACACACACACACACACACACACACACACACACACACACACACACACACACACACACACACACACAACATGCAGGCACACCCATACACAACATGCAGGCACACCCATACACACACACACACAAACACAAACAACATGCAGGCACGCCCTCACACACACGCCCACACGCCCACCCCACACACACACACACACACACACACACACACACACACACACACACACACACACACACACACACACACACACACACACACACACACACACACACACACAAGAAGAAAAACAAGCACCGTGATCTCAGCGCAGGCAAGGAATTCAGCAGCTGTAAAATCTAACGAGCAAAACAACAACAACAACTCAGACCGCATCCCAAATGTGACCGACCGGCTCCATTCGGTCTTATGTCGCAAAATTTGTAATGGTGTTTTTTACATTTGGAAAAAAGTAGATACTCAGAGCTAGAAAATGGCATTACATACACTACAGTTGAGAAACAATGGGAAAGTCATTCTGATTTGAAAGTTGATAAACTTGTAAACTCACTTTTGAGAAAATGTCCCTTGAATGTTTTGGTATATGTACTGGAGAGCTCATCTTCGTCTACACCCATTCAGCATCGTTCACACCTTTAGCCCCACCCATCTTAAGCCTTTAGCTCCGCCCATCTTAAGCCTTTAGCCCCGCCCATCTCTTTAAGGATTCACATATGAGGCCATGTGCTAAACAGAGTGAGTACTGTAGTGTAGTAAACAGAGTGAGTACTGTAGTGTAGTAAACAGAGTGAGTACTGTAGTGTATTAAACAGAGTGAGTACTGTAGTGTATTAAACAGAGTGAGTACTGTAGTGTAGTAAACAGAGTGAGTACTGTAGTGTAGTAAACAGAGTGAGTACTGTAGTGTAGTAAACAGAGTGAGTACGGTAGTGCAGTAAACAGAGTGAGTATGGTAGTGCAGTAAACAGAGTGAGTACAGTAGTGTAGTAAACAGAGTGAGTACTGTAGTGTAGTAAACAGAGTGAGTACTGTAGTGTAGTAAACAGAGTGAGTACTGTAGTGTAGTAAACAGAGTGAGTAGTGTAGTAAACAGAGTGAGTACTGTAGTGTAGTAAACAGAGTGAGTAGTGTAGTAAACAGAGTGAGTACGGTCGTGTAGTAAACAGAGTGAGTACTGTAGTGTAGTAAACAGAGTGAGTACGGTCATGTAGTAAACAGAGTGAGTACTGTAGTGTAGTAAACAGAGTGAGTACTGTAGTGTACTAAACAGAGTGAGTATGGTAGTGTAGTAAACAGAGTGAGTACTGTAGTGTAGTAAACAGAGTGAGTATGGTCATGTAGTAAACAGAGTGAGTACGGTCATGTAGTAAACAGAGTGAGTACTGTAGTGTAGTAAACAGAGTGAGTACTGTAGTGTAGTAAACAGAGTGAGTACT